>NC_057805.1:187891906-187960354 GCF_018294505.1 Triticum aestivum | reverse complement strand
TGCCACGTGGCGGCGTGGGAGAGGTCGGCTGCGGTGGCGGACGCGTCCGGCGGCGCGGAGGGAAATTTCTAGGGTTTCGTTTGTGTTCGTTTTTCGGGAGGGTCACATATAAATAGGTAGAGGGAGCTAGGAGGCTCCAAATGAGGTGCGGTTTCGCCCACACGATCGTGATCGAACGACCTCGAGCATGGAAGAGAGTTTGGTGGGTTTTGGGCTGGTTTTGAGGGGGGTTTTGCTGCAACACACAAATGGACTTTGCGGATGCCCGGTTAACCGTTGGAGTACCAAACGACCTCCAAATGGAACGAAACTTGACCGGTGGTCTCCCGGTGGTATACTAGGGCCACTTGACAAGCCTCGGTCCATTCCGAGAATATTTGACACCCGCTCACGAAAGAAAACAAGAGGGGTGCACCGGAGGAGATAGGAGCGCCGGATTGCAAAACGGACAACGGGGAAAATGTTCGGATGCATGAGACGAACACGTATGCAAATGCAATGCACATGATGACATAATATGAAATGTATGACATGAACAAAAATGCAAAACGGAAGACAAAACCCGACCACGAAGGGGATATCATAGCACATAGCCGAAAATGGCAAGAGTCGGAGTTACAAATATGGAAAGTTACATCCGGGGTGTTACAACACTCCACCACTACGAGAGGATCTCGTCCCGAGATCTAGGACTGAAAGAACTCCGGATATTCGGAACGGAGATGGTCCTCGCATTCCCAGGTCGCTTCCCGGTCGGAATGGTGCGACCACTTCACTTTCAGGAATTTGATTGACTTGTTGCGAGTCTTGCGCTCAGTTTCTTCAAGAATAGCAACGGGGTGCTCATGATAAGACAAATCTTCTTGGAGGTCAATCTCTTCGAAGTTGATAGTGCGCTCAGGCGTCTTGAAGAACTTGCGGAGCTGTGACACATGGAAGACATCGTGCACGTTCGCGAAGTTGGAAGGAAGCTCAAGTTGATAGGCGAGGTCGCCTCTTTTCCCAATGATCTTGAAAGGACCCACGTATCTAGGGGAAAGCTTCCCTTTGATACCGAAGCGACGAGTGCCTTTCATTGGAGAGACGCGGAGGTAGACATGATCTCCGATCTCGAAAGTCAAATCACGGTGCTTACTATCATAGTAACTCTTCTGGCGCGATTGCGCGGCTTTGAGATTATCACGGATGACTTTACACATTTCTTCAGCTTCTGTGATTAAGTCATTGCCAAGAAGTTGGCGTTCACCAGTCTCTGACCAATTGAGAGGAGTACAGCACTTTCTGCCATAGAGAATCTCGAATGGGGCCTTGCCCGAACTCGCTTGGAAGCTGTTGTTGTAGGAGAATTCAGCATATGGAAGACAATCTTCCCATTTCATGCCAAAGGAAATGACACAAGCCCTGAGCATATCTTCAAGAATTTGGTTGACTCGCTCGACTTGGCCACTAGTTTGAGGATGGAAAGCTGTGCTGAAGCGAATGTTTGTGCCCATGGCCTTCTGGAAGGAGTCCCAGAACATAGAGGTGAAGATGCTTCCACGATCTGAAGAAATCAATTGTGGAATGCCGTGCAAGGAGACAATTCTGGAGGCGTATAGCTCTGCCAACTGAGCTGCTGTGATAGATTCTTTGATTGGAAGGAAATGAGCCACTTTAGAAAGCTTGTCGATGACAATGAAGATAGCATCATTTCCACGCTTGAACTTTGGAAACCAGTCACGAAGTCCATTTCGATATGATCAAACTTCCATTCTGGGATAGCAAGAGGTTGGAGGAGACCAGCTGGTCGTTGGTGTTCTGCTTTCACTCTTCGATAGACATCACATTCATTCACGAATTGAGCAATTTCTCGCTTCATTCGAGTCCACCAATACGACTGCTTGAGGTCATGATACATCTTCGTACTTCCAGGATGAATGGAAAGAAGAGAATTGTGTGCCTCGTTCATAATGACTTCCCTTAGATCACCTTTAGGAACCACAATCCGGTCCTCGAAGAATAAAGTGTCTCTGTCATCAATGTGATAGCACTTGTATTTGGAAAGACCCTTGTCGATACCACGTTTCACCTTTTTCACCATGGCATCAAGGAGTTGTGCCTCACGAATTTGATCTTCCAAAGTAGGAGAGACTATGAGGTTGGCAAGAAAGTCTTGAGGAACAACTTGGAGATTCAACTTGCGGAAAGCTTCACAAAGATCTGGTTGGAATGGCTTGAGGATTAAGCTGTTGCAATAAGCCTTCCTGCTTAAAGCATCTACAATGACATTGGCCTTTCCTGGAGTATATTCAATACTCAGATTGTACTCTTGAATCATTTCGACCCATCGAGTCTGCCTGAGGTTGAGGTTGGGCTGAGTGAAGATGTACTTGAGACTCTTGTGATCGGTGAAAATGTCCACTTGTCTTCCCAACAAGAGGTGTCTCCACGTTATTAATGCATGGACAACTGCCGCCAACTCAAGATCGTGAGTGGGTTTGTTCTTCTCATTGGGCTTCAACTGACGAGAGGTATAGGCCACAACTTTCTTCTCTTGCATTAACACAGCACCGAGACCTTGGAGAGAAGCATCACAGAAAACTTCAAATGGCTTGGATTCATCAGGAGGAGTCAAGACAGGAGCTGTGACTAGTTTCTCTTTGAGAGTGTTGAAAGCAACGTCACACTCAGGAGACCAGACATACTTCACATGCTTCTGGAGGAGGTTGGAAAGAGGCTTTGCAATCTTAGAGAAATTCTCAACGAATCTTCGGCAATAGCTTGCAAGTCCAAGAAAACTGCGGAGTTGCTTGACATTCTGAGGAGGTTCCCAATTCACAATTGCGGACACCTTCTCGGGGTTAACAGCGATGCCCTTGGCAGAGATGATATGACCAAGGAAAAGAACTTCATCGAGCCAAAACTCACATTTAGAGAACTTCGCATAGAATTTATACTCTCTGAGCTTGTCGAGCACCAATCGCAAATGTTTGGCATGATCCTTCTTATTCTTAGAGAAGACCAAGATATCATCGAGATACACCAGGACGAAATCATTGGTATAGGGGTTGAAGATGAAATTCATCATCCGAGAGAATACTGGAGGAGCATTGACAAGGCCGAAAGACACGACAGTATATTCATAAGAACCAAAGCTTGTTCTGAATGCTATCTTGGGAATATCTTCTTCACGAATGCGAATCTGATGATAACCCATACGAAGGTCAAGCTTGGAGAATACATTAGCACCTTTGAGTTGCTCGAATAGCTCATTGATGTTGGGAAGTGGGTACTTGTTCTTGATTGTCTTCTTGTTCAATGGACGGTAGTCGACACAAAGTCGGTCCGTGCCATCCTTCTTCTTGACAAAAAGAACACCACAACCCCATGGAGAAGAACTCGGTCTGATCAAACCCAGACGCTCTTGTTCATCGAGCTGTTTCTTCAGTTCCTTCAGCTCGTTGGGTCCAAGCTTGTATGGACGCTTGCAAACGGGTTCAGTGCCAGGCTCTAGTTCGATAACGAACTGAACTCGCCGATGAGGAGGCATACCCAGAAGCTCTTCTGGAAAGACATCTTGATACTCACAAACGACTGGAATTTCAGAGATGGCATTCAATTCACCCTTCTCATTGAGAGAAAAAAACCGAATGGTTTCATCATGAGCGGCATAAATGATGACATCCTCAGAAGAGTGTGTCAATTGAATTTCCCTGGCAGCACAATCAAGTTGAGCCTTGTGCTTAGAAAGCCAGTCCATCCCGAGAATTAGATCAATATCCGAGTCACCAAGAACAATTGGAGAAGACTGAAATTCATAGTCGCCCATCTTGATGGAAACATCCGGAACCATCATACTAGAACCCAAACGTTTACCCGGAGAAACGACATCCATGGGTTTACTCAGATGTGAACAAGTGAATTCATGCTTGGTAAAAAACGGTCTTGACATGAAACAAAGCGATGCACCAGTAGCAAATAAGACTTTTGCAGGAATATCGTTAACAGGAAGATTACCCATTATCACATCAGTAGATTCCTCCGCTTGAGCTGCATTCATCATGTTCACCTTTGCAGACTTTGGATTATGCTTGACCACTGCATTGCTGGAAGATCTGATAGGAGGAGGAGGAGGCAGGCGCCTTTGGTTGAAGCACTTGTTAGCATAGTGACCTTTCTGCTGACACTTGTTGCAAGTCACCTCTGAGAGTGGACGGTGATAAGGAGCATTGGACTTTGGAGCTTGATTCTGAGACTTGTTCTGATAGCCCGAGTTGGAAGAACCATGGCCACCTTTGTTCTTCTGCTGGTAAGGCTGACGAAATGGAGGAGGAGGCAACCAGAACATCTGTTGCTTAGCAGTCACAAGTGAGGAAGAAGAAGACTAAACTGCGTCCCTGACTCTCTTCTTAGAAGCCTCACACTTGAGCTGAGCAGCCTCTTGCTTCAGTGCCATGTTATAGAATTGATCAAACTGAGTAGGCTCAACAAGAACGAGAGCTAACTGCAGATCCTCTCTAAGGCCACCTCTGAAGTGATAGATCATGCTCTTTTCATCAGGAACGTCTTGTTTAGCGAAGCGAGCAAGTTTCTGAAACTGGATGTTGTATTGATACACAGACATGTTGCCTTGCTTGAGATTGTGGAACTCCTCACGCTTGCTCTCAACAACACTTTGTGGAATGTGGTGCGCTTTGAAGTCCCGACAGAAGTCAGTCCAAGTGATCACACGACCTCCTCTGGAATCTTTGTATTGTTGATACCAATCAGGAGCTTGGTCCTTGAGCTGAAAAGAAGCAAACTTGACATAGTCCTCAGGCCTGACATTGCTACATTCAAAATGCTTGTTGATGTCCATGAGCCAATCATCTGCATCCGTGGCCTCGGCACAGTAGCTGAAAGACTTGGGCTGATTTGCGAGAAACTGGTTGAGTGTAGCGAAGTGAGGCTGATTGTTGCCGTGACCTTGATTGCCTTGATTGCCTTGCCCTTGGGTGCGTTCTTGCAAGAGTTGCAGAATCATCTGAGCATTGGCATTGGTGGCTGCCATGATAGCTTGCCATGCCTCCGGAGGCGGAGGTGGTGGCGGAGGGTTCGCTTGACTCCCTTCATTGTGATCCGGATTCTGACGCGTTGGCGGAGCCATCCTGAAGAGGGTGACATCCGTTAGCATCTTGATAGACAAATAGATAAGTAGAATCAACGGATAGAAATTGCAACATATAGTCTTCACAATAAACATTCGAACGAGGATGAACGAATGAATTCCGTAGTAAATCATCACACTTCCATAAGTTGAGAAGCCACTTGAAAAAGATATGGAATCAACATATGATTTCGAAGCAACTCGAATACCACAATTGGAAACAAAACAAAGTATTGGCTAGCAGAATAAGCCAGAACAAACATATGATAGATATTTCGTCCGAAGTTTTTGTGGTGGGGCCCACACGGGCTCGATCGTACAGCACCATCATGTACAAGGCTGTGCACATGACATACGAAGCGTCCCCGAGTCGGCATAGCCAAGGACTCTTTAAGACACTACGAGACCACTGTAAAACCAACCGTGTACAGGCGGACCACTAGACGTCGAACCCCAATCTCATAGCATGCGTCTGTCGGAAAGATATCCTAAGGCTACTTGAATTCCCACTTATAAACTCCCGAAACTTTATGGTTATGCAATCTGGTGTTGGGGATACAGTGGACACAAAATATATCACCCAAACTAGCAATCCCTAGATCCAGTTGTATCCATCCGTCAACACATAACCAAGAAACCTTCAGAAATCGTTTACCTCAACCTTCGAAAAGCATCCGTTATACAAGTTATGGCAATACTCCCGAACTCCCGCCCCAGTACTGGGTGGCGTCGAGGTGATCTCACCAACAACTGCATAAAAGAGATTTCGATGTCGGCGAAACTCAGGTATTCCAGAACTGCAACGATAAAATTGTGACGACAACACCTCGGAGCTCAACTCCCCGGGACACTGCCACAACCCCTAAATGTCAGGAGGCGCCAAGAACAATGTTCTCGTCACAAAACCATCGGAACGATTCCAAGATACCTGCGTGATCCTAAAAAAAATTTAGTGAAATTTGAGGAGAGAATAGTCAAAACTTCTACGTCAGGAGACCTCACCAGAGCGACGAAGGGACTGAGGAGTAAAAAGAATCCTACTCTCCGATATATATAATCCTAAGACTCAAAACATTTTTGTTCTAGACTCAACAACGCCAGTGATTCGATCAAGCAGGGGGGCTCCTAAGTCGGGGATGGCCCTGATTACCAACTTGTAACGCCTCGACACGTGGGAGATATAGCCGCATCGTGGGCGTTATAGTCACGTCCATGCACGCAGCGTACGAAGAGGAGGACGAGTGTGTGCTCCAGCACGCCGGCGAGGAGGAACTAGCATGTCATTATCATCTCCGCCCGCGCGGAGGAGGCGCGAATGGTGGCTGTTGCGGCGAAAGCCGGTCGCGCCCGTGCTGAGCCGGCAAACCGGGTGGGGACTCGGAATCTACCTTTGAGTCCTTGAATGCCACGTGGATCCTGCAATCTGAAGGAGCAATTTGGGTCAGTCGACTCTTGTGAGCCGTTGGATACAGCATGGATGGCCAGAAGGGGTTCTTCAACCTCCGAAATTGATGCACTGTTCATCTTCTCAGCCCGCCACACGCCTAACCGCGTGCCGCCGCCACCCCGCCCTTCCCTGAACCGCCTGTCACCGCCATGCTCCCCCACCCCCGCCATCCATTTAAGCCCAGGAACGATCCATTTTTTCCGGCGAACTTCATTCCACACCCAACACTCATAAGATAGATCATGGGCACCCTGCCACCCTAATATAGATACTGGGGTAGCTTATCTGCCGTCTTCTTCCTTTGCTCCGTGGAACTTCTTGCACAAATCGACTGACCCAAATTATACTACTAGTATGAACATATTAAGTACAGTAGTAACACGAAGATACGATCAGTAGTACCAACTGCAAGAAGAAAAGTAGTAAGACATAGTACTAGTACTACTGTATGTACTAAAGAGTTCAAATAACGAGAAAGAACATAAAGTTCAAATAACGAGAAAGAACATAAACATAGTTCTGCTGGGGCTCAGCACAACACACCCCTGAAATAAAACTAAGCAACTAGTCCTCTTGACACTGCAGTAGAACCAGCATGAGCGATGGCACTGCCACCTTACTTGGAGTCCGTGTCCGAGTCCACGTCCTCGACTTCGTCCTCGCCCCTCTACCTCTTCCTCTTCGCCAATGCTTCTTTGCTTGAACCGGACACTGGGCTCTGCTTCTTCATCCAACCCTTGTAGATATTGTCGGCGTTCTGGGAACGGGGGTCCCCAGACTTGCCTGCCTGCAGCCCATGGCGTGGCTGTGCTAGCAGGCCTGTACGGCCCATCTTCATCAACAAGGCACTCAAGACCCTCGCGAGGGAGCAAGCCTCGCGAGGCGGACGACTCACGACCTCCTCAGGAGCGGCCTCACTAGGTTGGCTCGTGAGGGGCAGAGAGATCAAGGTAGGGCAAACCTCATGAGGTTCTCGTGACGTGAGCCATAACGATCAAGATTAGGTGGGCGCCAGGCGAGCGCCAGCGCGTGCAGCATCCTTGTTTCCTCTTTGTTGCTAAGGAGGAAAGCGCAAGCGCGGAGTACCGAGGCATCAAGCAAAGGTTTCCATTTATCAGTGCAACGAGACCAAGACCAGCAGGACGACAAGACGTAGGTCACCATGGATCCCAAGGCGGTGTCACCACCAGAGCCTTTTGCAGGTGAAGACCGCTTTTGTCAGGATAAGTTGTACTAGCTATCCCCTTTCAAATTGGCCGTTGTTGGCTCCCTTCCCGCTCAATATTTGGGGTCAGGACCAGGGCCTATATAAGTAGAACTAACCACCACCGTAGGGGAACAGATCCGGAACCAACTCATTCAGAGGCATCGCATCTGATCCTTAGCCACACACCAAGCACAAGAACACCTCAACCTCAGGAGGCTGTTCTTCCCCTTGTATTGTTCATCATCAACCCAAGAGGCAATCCACCACCACCACACTGGAGTTGGGTATTACACCACAACGGTGGCCCGAACCAGTATAAATCTTGTGTCTCTTGTGTTGTGAGTTCATTGAGTTCGTCCGCGAGATCTTAGCAAGCTAGGGCGTGGATCGGTAGGAGCGAAAGAACTTCACGCGCACCCTAGAGTTCAAACCTTAAGGGTTTTGCCGGAACCCGTGATCCGACATTTGGCGTGCCAGGTACGGGTGTGCCGAAGCTTCCCTTCTGTCACTCTGCGTCGCGTCGCTTCATCGTCTCCATGGCAGACGCACACCGCGCCCGCGCCGAACGTCGTCCTGCCCTCGCCACCCGCGTTGCTCAGATGGCCCCTCTCGGCGGGCCACCCCGTCGCTCTCCGTCGCCGGTTGCCAAAGCCGCCACCGGCCCGGTGGGCAACGAGTAGCAAGCGTCCTCGCAGCACCCCTCGGTGCGGCAGGACGGCCACTCCGCCACTCCATCGCCGAATCCCGATGGATCATCGTCCCACGCTCGTCGCGCTCCCATGGATGCACGGGCCGCGCTCCTCATGGCACAAGAGCTCTTGCGCTACCGCCCTGTCGATGACCTCTACGAGGACTGGCTCGACCGCATCGCCAAGCTTGTCCGCGCCGCAGGGGGCTCCCCTGCGCCGTCCCTCTCACTGCCTCGCCCTCCGCTAGCTACGAGCGACGTGGCTCACGGAGCGCCTCCACGACCACCACACTGGAGTAGGGTATTGCACCACAACAGAGGCCCGAACCAGTATAAATCTTGTGTCTCTTGTGTTGTGAGTTCGTTTAGTTCATCTGCGAGATCTTAGCAAGCTAGGGCATGGATCGGTAGGAGGGAAAGAACTTCGCGCGCACCCCAGAGTTCGAACCTTAAAGGTTTTGCCGAAACTCGTGATCTAACATTTGGAGCACCAGATAGGGGTGCGCTGAAGCTTCCCTTTCGTCGCTCGGCGTCGCGTCGCTTCGTCATCTCCATGGCGGACACATGCCGCGCCCGCGCCGAACGCGGGGCTACCCTCGCCACCCGCGTTGCTCAAACGGCCCCTGTCGGCGGGCCACCCTGTCGTTCTCCATCGCCTGCCGACAACACCGCCACCGGCCCCGTGGGGAACGAGCAGCAAGCGTCCTCGCTGCACCCCTCTGTGCGGCGGGACGGCCACACCGCCACTCCATCCCCGACTCCCGCTGGTTCATCGTCCCACGCTTGTCGCGCTCCCATGGACGCATGGGCCGCGTTCCTCATGGCGCACAAGCTCCTGCGCTACCGCCCGGTCGACGACCTTTACGAGGACTGGCTCGACCGCATCGCCAAGCTCGTCAGCGCCGCAGGGGGCTCCCCTGTAATCGCCGTCCCTCACTCTGCCTCGCCCTCCGCCAGCTACGGCCGACGTAGCTCACGGAGCGCCTTCACCACCTCTGCACCAAGACGGCGCCCTGGCGCCAAGGCGTGCGGCTCGGCGGCGCGACCCACCGCATCCGGCGCCCGCGCGTGAAGAAAGAAGCTGTCAAGAAGTCCCTCAACCGCAAGAGAACGCTCCGCCACTCCTCCCACCGCCGCGCCAGGATCATTTGGCGCAGCAAGGCCCCGCGCCGCTCACCGTACCGGCGCGTGGGCATCAAGACCAAGCTCCATCTCCAAGACGTGCCCCGGTGAGCACAGCTGGCTGCCGCGCCTTCACCCCCGAGATGCGTAGCGTCGCCTGGCCGGGCAAGTTAAAGCCAGATCTGCCTCCTCGCTATGATGGCACCCCCGACCCCGCAGAGTTCCTGCAGCTCTATGAGCTGAGCATCGAGGTGGCCAACGACGATGAGAAAGTCATGGCGAACTGGTTTTCCATGGCTCTCAAGGATGGCGCCCGCTCCTGGCTCCTGAACCTGCCTCCGGGCTTGATCTCCTCCTAGGACGAGATGCGCAACCATTCTGTTGCCAACTTCCAGGGCACGCGCGACTGCCCGCCGGCCGCGGGTGACCTGCGCCGCATCAAGCAACAACCAGGAGAGACCCTCCAGATGTACATCCAGCGCTTCAACAACGTTCGTCTCAAGATCCCCAAGGTGACGGACGAGGCCATCATCTCCGCGTTCTCTGATGGCGTCTGCGACGTCAAGATGAAGGAGGAGCTCGCTATCCACGAGGAGCTGTGCACATCCCTGGAGCTGTTCAACCTAGCCACCAAGTACGCAAGAGCTGAGGAAGGGCGCCTCTCCCTCCTCGAGCTCCCAGTTGTGGACCCGGAGGAGAAGAAAGCCAAGGCTAAGGACGTGAAGCACAAGGGAGCAGCCGTGCTCGCAGCGGAACCGGACATCAAGCGTGGCAGAGACCAGCCCGAGTCATCCAGAGCAGCCGACCGTCCTGCGCCTTCCATAACCTGCATACCCACAACACTAGTGACTGTTAAGAGCTCAGAGCCATTCGAGAAGGACGCTACGGTCGACGCCCCGAGCACAGCGACCGGGGCTACGGCCGAGGAGGAGGACGCGGTGTCGGACGCTGGGACGACCGTGTCCCACGCCAGGAGTGGCGCGACTGATCTCGTGAGGACCGCTGGCAGGATCAACCTCGCGAGGGCGCCTCGAGGGATCAGCCTCGTGAGGATCGTCCTCAAGGCAACGCCGGTCTTCCTCCACTACCATCGGCTCTAAGAAGGAATGACGACCACCATCAAGACGAGGGTGCCGGGGGCTTCCAGGAGCCACGTGCTATCGCCTCCATCTTGGGTAGAGCTCAGGCCCCAGCCTCGCAGCGTATCTTCAAACAGTTTGCTTGTGAAGTGAATGCAGTCCTCCCCAAGCTTGAGGCCACACGCCCGCTCAGGTGGTCCAAGTGCGCCATCACCTTCTGTTCGGTGGATCAGCTCAAGTGCGCGGCTACCGCAGGCGCCCTCCCGATGCTTTGCTCCCCAGTCATCAGCAATGTGCAAGTTACCAAGACCCTCATCGACGGCGGCGCAGGGCTCAACGTCTTGTCCGTCGACACGTTTGACAACCTCCAAGTGCCGTATGATTAGCTTCAGCCCACCAAGCCTTTCTCAGGAGTGACCGACGGCTCCACTACACCGATAGGGCAGGTCCACCTCCCTGTCACCTTCGGAGAACGCAAGAACTACCGCACCGAGCTCATCGACTTCGACGTCGCGCACATCCGTCTGCCATACAATATCATCCTCAGGTTTCCGGCCCTGGCCAAGTTCATGGCGGTGACCCATCACGGCTACAATGTCCTCAAGATGCCAGGAAGCGGCGGAATCATCACGGTCCCATGCGAAGAAAGAGATGCGATGTGCTCCCTTGAGCGTGCCTTTCAAGCTGCAGCAATCAGCAACCCCGACAGCAAGGGCGAGTGCCCTCCTGAGGCCACCCCGAAGAAGAAGAAGCAGCTACGCCGTGCAAGACCTCAGGAGGGTGGTGACGCAACTGTAATCTCGTCAGGACCAGCGCCCACGCCAGGGGCGTCTCCCTCCATCGCATAGGAAGGCGTGCCCGGCGCCCTCCCCGGGCAGGGCTCGGGGGCTCTCTTCTGGAGGGCCTCAGACCTTGCCAAACATCACAAGGGAGGCGCTCGGGCACCACTTGGAGGCGTGCTTCGCGCCATGTTTCGCTCTGGGGAACACAGGGCGAGGAGCGCCCACTGCTCAGGAGTTCATCAGCAGGACCACTCAGGAACTGCAAGACGCAAGGGCCATGCGCGGCGGCCTCCGCTCACCAGGCGCCGCTCCCCATCCAGGCGAGGATGCCGGACTGCGCGTCTGCATCGACGTCCCAGGGCTCAACAGGGCCGCATCTCAGGAGCCCTTCTGGCCTTCGCGTGTGGGCCGCTGCGAGGGTCCACTGCGCACTTACGTTCGCATGCCTTTCGGCCTGCCGAGCGTGTCGTTCACCTATCAGCGCAACTTGCGGTGTGCCCTGGCAGCTCAGAGGCCAGGCACCACGCTGTGCTGACGGAGATGGAGACTGTCCTCAAGGAACCACCTGGACCCCCAGAGCCTCCCGAGGCTCAAGGCCCCGGTGGCTCGTGAGGAGCAATTCCTTCACCGCGTACCTTCAGCTGCCCCAACTCTCCTTCGTCAATGGAACTAGGTGACATTTTCCAAGTTCATTTATCTGGGAGCGCCCCTCGGGCTGCATTATTCCCAGGCCACGTGGGTCTGTCCCTTTGGAATGTATACCCTTTTTTTCTTATGTCTTTAGCTTACCTTGCTGGGGGCGCCCCTTGGTCTACATCATCCCCAAGCCGCTCGGGCCGGACCCGTGGCGTGTATCTTCCCTGCATTTACCTAAGCCAGTATGCTTCCCATGCTTAATCTGCTTATGATTATCATCTGTTTGACTCTCACCCCCACAAGGGCAGCTCACGCTGGCACGGCGCTTGTGCACGGGTCCGTCCCTGCAACGTCGACAAATCTGAGCGGTCGAGCTCTGGCTCACGTCACGCCCCGCGCACGTCACCTCACCAGGCCCTCAGTACCTTCGTCTCCTCGCGAGGCAGCCGGCGGCGGACTGGCAACCATAATAGCAAACTGTGTTTCTCCTTGTGCTGGCTCGCAGGAATCTAGTGAGAATGACAGCAGGAGGCTCCGCGAGCTCCCTCTTCTCCCATGCAATCCGCATGCGCGTTAAAAGGGGGGCTCCAACCCTCACCCCCTTGCCTTGACCACAGCACGCGACCTGGCATACCAGCGGCGACTGAGCTCGCTCGAGGGCCGGGACCTGAGGACGTAGAGCAGAAAGGAGAGCCTGGAGAAGAGGGCGAGGCTCGCGCGGACCTGGCCTAGCTATGCATTAACGCGGCGCATCGCAAGGAGTCGACCCCAAACCACTAAGATAAGTCTCACGCTCAGATTGGCTAATCGCTGGAGCCTAAGGGTCACGCACGCCGCACCCCTGTTGCGGCAGCGTCTCCTCCCTTCCTTACCTTACCATGGCTGCTTGAGCGCTAAAGGGGACCTCCTGAGCATCGCGCCTCAGGGGCTCTTACTGGACCTCGGGCCGCTCACCTCCTGGCCTTCACCACGGCACGCGACCTGGGATACCAGCGATGGCTGCAGCTTGCCTGGGGACCGGGACCTGTCAGCGTAGAGCAACAAGCCGTCGCGAGGATGGAAAGGGGAGACCGAGCCTAAACAGGACAGGCATTCGCAAATTTCCATAACAAGGATAGTATCAACAAAAGGCATTACAGGCCCTTTACACACCCCCGCGTGGTACTTCTTGATTCTTCGCAGGGAACAAAAGACGAGAACCTAGGAGAATCCTATCTACACCCTCCCGTGGCCGACGCCATCATCAACAGTGGGCCGCAGGAGGCCGGCGCCAACCCCATCCATATCATCCACGGCGGCGGCTGGACGCCGCAGCCCTGCTCCGGGCGCGGCGAGAGCTCGGGGGCACATAGATGTCGTCGCTTGTCTCCAGAGACTCGTAGAGCTCGGGAGAACTGCTGGACGCCCAAGAGTCGCTGCTGCTGGAGGTGCCGCAGGCCGGGCGCACGTCGTCTTGGCGCACCCCTCCAGGGCAGCACTCCAGGCGGCGGCCCTCCGCATCGAAGACCTTGAAGAACAGCGTGGAGGCGCCGTCATAGTCCAAGTGGATCGCGAGGGCGCCCTCAGCATGGCAAACCCGCGCCACCTCACCCCAGCCACGGGTCATCAAGATCTTGCCGGAGGAGACCACTTCAACCTCTGCTCCGGTCGCTGGGGCGTCGCAGTCAGTGTGCTGCAACTAGAGCTCAAGGGGTCCCCTCGGCGGCATCACGTCGGAGAAAAACCGCGGGAAGCGGATCGAGGTGCTCGGGGGCATCGCCGCCCACAGCACGAGCTCGCGAGAGGAGTCCGCATCATGGGTTCCAGGGGGGCAGCGCGTATCGCCATCGCGCAGCGGCCGCAGTCGCGCCGCGGGCGGCGCCGCTCGTCGCTCCTTCCTCCTGAGCTCCCGGCTTGGGCGTACAGGGGTAGCGGATACCCAGGAGGAGGCCGCTCACACCAAGGCCTCGCCACCACCTACATCTCCACTGCGTCGCGGCGGTGAACCAACCTCTTCTTCGGCGGAAGCGGCCCCGGCTCATCGCGGGGAGCCTTTCCTTTCTCCTCGGCAGAGAACCTTTGGATTGGCGCCATTGTTGCTAGCAGAGGAGCAAGGAGGAAGAAGCAAGCGGACTGGGAAGAGATGGACGACGGGGGTTTGCCCCCTCCCCATTTATAGCGGGAGAGGCCAACCGGCGCCTCCCATGATCACAGGTAATGATGGTTTTCCCTTGCATGTCGCAGGGACTTGTCAAGTCGGGCAGTTGCCGAGGCAGCGTGGGGAAGCGGAGACGCCCACGTCCAATCAACCGCCACACGTTGACCAAGGCCGCAGGCTTTTGGGGCCCGCGGCGCTCCGCACTTGACCTTTGGCTTCGCCTCGAAGCCAAGCCCGAGCGTGCCTTGGGCCCGGGGGCTACTGTCGGCATTCTGGGTACGGCAAGGCCCCGCGCCGCTCGCCGTAGAGGCACGCGGGCAACAAGACCAAGCTCCATCTCCAAGTAGGGCCCTGGTGACCACAGCCGGCTTCTATGCCTTCACCCCCGAGTTGCGTAGCGTTGCCTGGTGGAGTTCCTACAGCTCTATGAGCTGAGCATCGAGAAGGCCAACGGCGATGATAAAGTCATGGAGAACCGGTTTCCCATGGCTCTCAAGGATGGCGCCCGCTCCTGGCTCCTGAAAATGCCTCCGGGGTCGATCTCCTCCTGGGACGAGATGCGCAACCGTTTCGTTGCCAACTTCCAGGGCACCCGCGACCGCCCGCCGGCCACGGGTGACCTGCGCCGCGTCAAGCAACAACCAGCAGAGACCCTCCAGAAGTAAATCCAGCGCTTCAACAACGTTCGTCTCAAGATCCCCAAGGTGACGGACGAGGCCATCATCTCCGCGTTCTCTGATGGTGTCCGCGACATCAAGATGAAGGAGGAGCTCGCTATCCACGAGGAGCTGTGCACATCCCTGCAGCTGTTCAACCTGGCGACCAAGTGCGCAAGAGCTGAGGAAGGGCGCCTCTCCCTCCTCGAGCTCCCAGCTATGGACCCGGAGGAGAAGAAAGCCAAGGCCAAGGACGTGAAGCGCAAGAGAGCAGCCGTGCTCGCGGCAGAGACCAGCCCGAGTCATCCAGGAGCAGCCGACCGTTCTGCGCCTTCCATAACCTACATACCCATAACACCAGCGACTGTCAAGAGCTCAGAGCCATTCTAGAAGGATGCTTCGGTCGATGCACCGAGCGCAGCGACCGGGGCTACGGCCGAAGAGGAGGACGCGCTGGCGGACGCTGGGACGACCGTGGCCCGCGCCAGGAGTGGCGCGACCGGCCTCGTGAGGACCGCTGGCAGGATCAGCCTCGCGAGGGCGCCTGGAGGGATCAGCGTCATGAGGATCGTCCTCAAGGCAACACCGGTCTTCCTCCACTACCGTCGCCGCCAAGAATGAATGACGACCACCATCAAGACGAGGGGGCTGGGGGCTTCCGGGAGCCACGTGCTATCGCATGCATCTCAGGCGGGTGCTAGCGCATGCAGCGTCCTTGTTTCCTCTTTGGTGCTGAGGAGGCAAGTGCAGGTGCGGAGTACCGAGGCATCAAGCAAATGTTTCCATATCAGTGCAACGAGATCAAGACCAGCAGGACGGCAAGACGGAGGTCACCATGGATTTCAAGGCGGCATCACCACCAGAGCCTTTTATAGGCAAAGACTGCTTTTGTCAGGATAAGCTGTACTAGCTGTCCCCTTTCAGATTGGCCGTTGTTGGCTCCCTTCCCGCTCAAATTTGGAGAGAGGACCAGGGCCTGTGTAGAACTAGCCACCACCGTAGGGGAATGGATCCGGAACCAACTCATTCAGAGGCATCGCATCTGATCCTTAGCCACACACCAGGCACAAGAACACCTCAACCTCAGTAGGCTGTTCTTCCCCTTTTACTGTTCATCATTAGCCCAAGAGGCAATCCACCACCACCACATTGGAGTAGGGTATTACACCACAACGGTGGCCCGAACCAGTATAAATCTTGTGTCTCTTGTGTTGTGAGTTCGTTGAGTTCGTCCGGGAGATCTTAGCAAGCTAGGGCGTGGATCGGTAGGAGGGAAAGAACTTCGCGCGCCTGAACCCGTGATCCAGCATTTGGCGCGCCAGGTAGGGGTGCACCGAAGCTTCACTTCCGTCGCTTCGCGTCGCGTCGCTTCGTCGCCTCCATGGCGGACGCACGCTGCGCCTGCACCGAGCGCCGGGCTGCCCTCGCCACACGCGTTGCTCAGACGGCCCCTGTCGGCGGGCCACCCAGTCGCTCTCCGTCTCCTGCTGCCAACGCCGCCACCGGCCCAGTGGGGAACGAGCAGCAAGCGTCCTAGCTGCACCCCTCGATGCGGCAGGACGGCCACACCGCCAATCCATCGCCGACTCCCGTTGGTTCGTCGTCCCACGCTCGTCGCGCCCCCATGGACGCACGGGCCGTACTCCTCATGGCGCGCGAGCTCTTGCGCTACCGCCCAGTCGACAACCTCTACGATGACTGGCTCGACCGCATCGCCGAGCTTGTCCGCGCCACAGGGGGCTCCCCTACGCCGTCCCTCTCACTGCCTCGCCCTCCGCTAGCTACGGGCGGCGTAGCTCACGGAGCGCCTCCACCACCACCACACTGGAGTAGGGTATTACACCACAACGGTAGCCCGAACCACTCTAAATCTTGTGTCTCTTGTGTTGTGAGTTCGTTGAGTTCGTCCGCGAGATTTGAGCAAGCTGGGGCGTGGATCGGTAGGAGGGAAAGAACTTCGCGCGCACCCCAGAGTTCGAACCTTAAGGGTTTTGCCGGAACTCGTGATCCGACAGATATTTAAACAAAGGTAGGCATCCATTGGTGCGTACAGGATGTGATCTTCATCTAATGTCTTCGACTCCCATGCATGATGAAACTCGTGGTGAGGTTTCTTCAGTTTAGCATACGGAGGATGAATCATGGCTGCTGCCAGGGTCAGCATTGAAGGCTGAGAGGAGGACACCAGTCTTGCCTTCTGGAGATCGAATGGCTGGCCTACAACGAGGCCTATCTGACCCAGGACACCCCTGTCGTTCCTAAAGTCTACAGTAATGAATTTCACTCTTTCGTCCTTGAGGTAGTTCTTGAAATCCTGGCACTCAACGTCGGCATGGCATATGTGGTAGAACAAGCACACGTTATGTACGCAAACCTGGATCACGGCGGGCTTCTTCTTCTCAGCCTCCTTTAGAATCTTCTCTCTTTCCAGGACTATGTTGTACTCAACATCTAGCCCAGCGACCCACTCATCCTATGAACTGTTGAACATGCGTAGGAAGCGAGCAAGGAATGCTTTCACCATCGCGGATCCACGTGTGTAGATGACGATGAACTCATCGCCGGTGATGGCTCTAACCTAGTACTCAGCAGCAACGATGGAGATTTGGAGGCCATGGATTTTGGAGGAGGGTTAGGAGAAGTTGAACTGGTGTAGTGTGAAAGGACGAGACGACTGGGAGCGAACTGTTGTAAGGTAGTAGTAGAAGATGGGGACGAGTAGGGCGTGCGAACGGCGTGGGGTTGTTGGCTTGCCCGGTGGATAAACGGGTGCAAGCCCCCAAAGAGTTCTCGAGTACTATGCGGGACCCACTAGATGTCATGTCTACTAGACCCATATCATAGGCGTGACGGTATAGCTTCTGCCTGTTCGCACGCCATGCCGGCACGTGGACCCACTAGATGTCATGTCAACTATCGTGCCTCCCACGACCTTCGCCTCCCTCGCGCGGTCGCACCCTTTGAGACTTCGACTAGCTATAAATGAGCAAATTTTTTGCCTAGTCCGCATGCATGATACTCCCTCTGGTCCTTTTTACTTTCGTCGACCGTTTGCAAAGTGTTTGACCAAATTTATACTAAAAATATCAATATCTACAATACTGATATAATGAGTATAAGAACTACGTTTCATAATGAGTATAAAAATATTGATTTGACATTGTGAATGTTGATACATTTTTCTATAAGTTTGGTCAAAGTAGAGGTACATTGACTTTAGAAAAAACTTAAATGCACAATGCAGACTAGTTCCTCAATCCAGGTGCGTGCCATGTCCTATCTAGTCATCACAACAAGGTTAGCTATTAGAGTACTACTACCTCCCTTCTAGTTTAAAGGGTCGATTCAAAAATTTCACCTGCTCTTACCAAGATAGAGGCGGTGGAATAGTTTTTGTAGTATGCAAAAGTACTCAACTAATGCTGTCGTTCTTCACAAAAAAATGTGTTTACCAATGCATTATCGCATTGCATGCATGCATGAACACTAGTTACTCTAACCCCCCTCTCTTCTTTAATTCTTTGCCAATCAGCATGTTTGCTATTCCCATGTGCATGATACCAGCTAAGATACCACCATTATGGCCAGCCTTAATCATCACATGCAATAATTTAGTGCACCTTGAAATATGAACATGTGTGGGGCGTGTATGTTTTTAATGACTTGAGACTATACCTAGCTCGGCATGCAAGATGACTTATTATGCACCATTCCCCATACCTGCAGGAAGCCCGTCCGTCTCCAAATCTTTTCCTCTCCATGTGTGAAAAAAATATGCCTGCTTGACTCTCCTCCATCCGGCGGTACCCCCACTCCACCCAGTGTGGAAAAAGTCTGCATGCATGACTCTCCTCCCCCCGTGCTCGTCCAATCTGTTGTGACCAGCAATATTTCCACCCCTTCCCTCCCCCGTAATTCACTCCAACAAATATGCCCACGTAGCTGTTACGTTAATCACGCAACATATCTTACGGGACGCTGCTTCAGTTACTTAACTGCAGGTGCATTGGGTCACTGACATATGGGCCCAACAGGGGTCTGGCCCACATGTCAGTGACACAACTGGACCTGTAGTTAAGTCAGTGCAGCTCAGTCCATATCTAACGTAGATGTGCCATTGGTCGCTATAAACACTACACCTCCCACGGCATTCGGAAGAACACTCACGTTCATCGCTATCTCCTCCCCCTCCCTCTCACGTCGACCACCATAGCATCGCCCCTCCCAAGCCCTACGCGCCCCTCGCTGCACCGCGTGGATGGTCACGCGTCGCCGTTCCGTTCCTTGCCGCCACTAGTCGAGGAGGACGCGTCGGCATTCCGCTCCTCACCGCAACGCGTCGAGGTGGATGCGTTGGTGTTCCCAATCTCGCCAGCACGCGCATCGGAGGACGCGTCGGCTCCCCGCTACGAGGAGAATGCTGCGCCGCCCGCCGAGCCCCCCAGCCTTGAGGAGCTTTGGAAAGAAATGGATGTCGCCTTGTGGGAGGCTTTGTCTCCGGTAGAGCGCGCCAAAATAGAGGCGGAGAAGAAGGTCGAGGAAGAGAAGCGCGCCGCGGGACAAGCTGCCTGGCAGGCCTATGTCGAGTCCGAGAGAGTCAGACAATTAGCTCTTTGGCAGATGGCTCATGCGAGGTCCGTGAGGGTGGCGGAGGACGCCCATGCCAAAGCCCTGAGTGCAGTCCAGCCCAAGCGCCTCATCTACGCTTGGCGGTACATGGACCGGGTGCATGCTTCCACACCTATTGGCATCGGATCACCACACCGGTGAGATCGCGCTCGCCCACTGGCAAGCCGCTAATCAGCACCTCGCGAGTTGCGAGGCTGAGGAAGAGCCGTTGTGTGGGCGCGCTGGGAAACGGCCGCGCACCAGGGCATTCGTGGCGTGCCGCAAGCGCTGCTGCGAGCGCCGTGGCTTTTAGTAGGAGTATAATTTAGTTTCGTAAGGCGATCTCATTAGTTTTGGGACGCAAATGATAAATCCCGAACGTTCGGGAATTATTAGCGTCCTTAATTAAGTATGTAAAAGGGAAAGTTTGGAAACCTTGTGTATCTGTACGCATTTTGTAAATACGTGCATATAGCACAAACTTTACTATATACTATCGCACTACACGTCTCTCTCTCTATATGCTTGCAGACTATGCTACTCCCTCCGTCCAGGAGAATAAGTCATCTTTGGTTGTGCACCATGACCAAGAAGGAGGGAAAACTTATACACCTAGACGGAGGGAGTACTACTATTACTTATGTACGTGCAAATGCACGTTTAAACATTACGATGTGGTTTTTGTAAAAGTAGAAAAACAACACTAGTCAAGCTTGTGAAACGATTCAATGCAAAACAAATGCAAAAATGCTCGTTTGATTATTTACTTTTAGCTTCCTTCTCTGTGGTCATTTCTGTGTCGTACTTTGTACGGAGTATCTCACTGGTTGGAAAGGCATGCAAATTCCCAAACCGCTTCCTACACCCTGTATTGAATTTTTTGCCTAAGAAGTTGTGTCGTGCAATTGGAATTCCAACTTGAGCACTACAATAGTAGGAGTACCACGGGCCAGTTCTTTTAGGCTTCTAGATTAGTAATCCCATAACTACAACCTCCGTCCTGGTTTATTGGTCCCCATTGTAATCTGTGTCAAATTTTGATCATAAATTTAAGTAATGAAATGTTAGTGCATGTCACATGCAGTAAAATTTTATCAGTTAAATCTTTGGTCAAAATATAGCACAAATTACAATGGTGACGAATAAACCAGGACAGAGGTACTAGTAGTAGTTTAGAAGCCCAAATGAATGAGTGAGGCGCCTTAATGTTACTCTCCACTGTGACTAGTCTTAAGGGAAAAGCTGGGGAAGCCGCCAAAAGAACTGGCCCTAGGAGTAGTAGCTAGGGATACTAGGAGTAGTAGCTAGGGATCGAGTGTGCGAGATGAATCGGAGAAAGTAAATGTAGAGGGATGTGATGGTTGCTTGTCCGTTTATTTTACCAGGCCACTTATTACTGGGAGTGGTTGGGTTTTGTGATATGACGGCTTTACTGCCGCGCCACGAGCGGGGTGAGACCCTCGTGCAGCGCCCTCCTCTACACTAGTACTACATCGGTCGTGGTTTATCCCCCATTGACTGACAAAATGTTAGTGCATGTCACCAAAAACATATCGTTGGATTTGTATTTGAACATAGTTTTCAATGATATAATTTTAGGTCACATGCATCAGCATTTATCGTACAATATATAATGTTAGTTCAATTTTTGGTCATACTAATCTATAGTAAGGTGCTCGTGCGTTGCACGAAAGAGTGAAATGCATTGACCTGGGAGTTGTTTATTTTGACAAAGGATGTGGGGGTCATCTCATGTATAACGGGTATCGATAGGTTTCTTCGGATATTATTTCATCTCTAGAGCTCACACACATCCGCGTGAAATAGATAAAAAAATATCTGTTGCAAACAAAAGCGTTCAACTGTTCAACCTGCATCCAAAACTTGTGAAGAAATAACACTTATTGTGCTTTGCAAGAAATGATCTTCAAGAATTAGTTTTTGAGTATCCATTGTTATACATGTTGGCTACAGATGACATGGCACTTTCTTATAGTCAACTGTTGGCTATACTATTTAAGTATTAACCATGCCCTTATACACCTAGACGGAGGGATTAAATCAGGATGACTTGGAAGGGGCAGAGGAGATGTAAAAAATTGTTCATCATAAGTCTTTCACCAGTATTGTAGTAAAACATCATACATGGAAGATTCTAGACTAAACCATAAATGGATAAACTTTTATTCATGCACGATACTCCAATAGAGCAAGATCATGCATGGAAGTCTCCACATGCTTAGACAATGGATTACATTGAGCGAAGACCAATGATCAACATTTAACTTGGTAATGCAGATGTCCACGTGAACCTCCTTGGAGTCCCCATGCACATTGTTGGGGGTCAAATAATACCATGCGTCTTCCATGTCCACATCGGCGGGAAGGTCCCAGCTCGGCAGAGTCCTAGTCAGCTTGACGTAGCCAGTGTCGCCACCCACGTACCTCCGAGGGGTAGTAATAGTGAGCACGCACCCGTACATCAGGCTCGTGTCACTGTCAGCGTCAGCGGCGTCGCCCCTGACGCACACTACAGAGACGGGGCGGTGGCCTGCGCAGGCATCGCCGGTGCCCACGATCAAGAGGAAGACGCTGGCATCCTCCTCCGAGACTAGCAGGCGGCGGTGGTCCTCCATCAACGCCGGCATGGTGAACGGGTAGCACGTCTCGTACTTGATCTTCTCCGCCAAGGGCCAGTAGTGATCGCCGCACACCTGCGTGAGCTGATGCACAATGTCTGCCGGCGAGCCCCAAAATGGCATCGGGCACTCATAGCAGTAGACGAAGGGCTCCTTGGAGGCATCGACCAGGCCGTCCATGAAACGGGAGTGGCTGTAGGGGACGTTCCGCCAGTTGAATATATGAGCAAGTTACTACGACATTTAGTCCGAATAAGCACAAAATAAATCATGACGGCTATAACAGAGATTAAACTAATCATGCGGACTAACATAGTAGATGAGAAGATCGAATCTAGGACACAGACTAGAAACATGAATTCTACCACGATTTCGAATAGGAAGGACAGAAACACATACGGTGCAACGGGAGCAGCACCTATGGCGTTGAGGTTGTCGCCCATGTCATTGAGGAAGAGGTTGCCGAGGTTAGCGAAGAAGTCGTCGTCGGTGAAGTCGTCGCTTCCAGCAGTTGCGAGAAGTCGTTGTCGGTGAAGTCGTTGCTGCCAGCAGTCGTGATTGGTGAAGTCGTCGCTGCCAGCAGTTGCAAGAGCGCAGGAGGGAGTGGCTGTAGGGGGTGTTGCGGCCGCCGAATGGAGCGCAGGAGTAGCCCACGAAGCAGTAGATGGTGCTCCTCCCTAGTCTCTATTCTTATCTCTATCTCTACTACTCTTCTTTGTTTTTTATAATATACTGGTTGTAGCTGTCAAATCAAATAGTACTACGCCGTCCGCTGCACGCCCAGCTGAACGCGCCTCCTCGCCTCCATCAAACCCCTCCATTAAACCCGCATGCAAACCGAGAAACCTACTCCGGCCCACGAGAGGAAATTTTCCGGTTGCCGTTGGAGAATAATAGAATCACGTCCAATCCATTTGAGTTAAATGCATGTATGATTCTCCCTCTATAAAAAGTTAATTGCATCCTTAATCTTGTATTCTAAGTACTCTGTGGGTTCCACTGTCAGTACAGTGTACATGACTTGCGGGCTGGCTACAGATTCCTATAGAAAGTTAAAAAGAAACAAATCCATCCTTAATCTTGTATTCTAAGTAGTCTGTGGGTTCCACTGCCAGTGCAGTAGCGAAAGAAGTATATATAAAAAATATAAAAAGCTAAAGTTTAGGACAGAATTCGAACTCGGGTCATCGCGCTGCGAGCATCCGGCCCGGACCAGCACACTAGGTGTTGGTTGCGGAGAATGCAATAGATAAACCTTTATAACAATGAGCCCGTCCATTGCAATGGATCCAAAGTAGAATAATACATATTCACAAATTTGAAAGAAAACAGTTTACTTTTGATATACATATCACTAAAAATATCTTATGTTTCACTCCAAATATATTCTTTGGGCTGTTTTGATGAAGTAAGGGAGGAATGTGGTTGGTTTCAAGATACTAAGGGATTTTGTGTAAACTGGAGCAGAGAAGTGGGAATTGTTGCAAAAGGCCACAACTTACATCACAGCCGTTAGATGCAGATCTAATGGTCAGAAATTGCGGATGGCAGACACACCATCATCACCAACTAAGTCTTTTATAGGAGTAGGAGTAGAGAAAAAACCGAGTTGGTGATGATGGTGTGACTGCCATCTTATAATATAGACTGTCTGATCTATATCTGACAGATAGAAAGCAAACTATGACAATTTTACAAAAGATACCCGCACCACTCTCCACATTTACAGATAAGGCCTTGCCTCATTCATCCTTATCTCCCACAACCTCATTGCTGAGCAATTACAAAAGGATGTCTCTGGAACAATCTGGCATGGTGGCCGCTGCCGGCGCCGTCCATCCCCATGCCTCCGCCCAGTCCGACCACCAGTCACCACCACGCCCCACTCCTCCTCACCTCTATCATCTTTCTCGAGATATCATTTTCTCGATGAAATGGTCTACATACCACTTTCCGATAAAATTCTCAAGATATCATTAGTTTTTACACATGGGATTACTCCTGCATGGGTCAATCACAACAGATGTTTTGTAAAAAATGCATCTTGATGTTCCGTGCAATGCACGGGCATCTTGCTATTTTTTTGCATATAATTCCAAACACCACGTAGACACGGTCTTTGACCATTTTACAACTATGTTAGTATCATTGTTAGTGGTCAGCCGGTGCAAGTTATAGCCCCTGGTGTTTTAACCTCTTTTTTAGTAATGATATCTGGCGATTGTTCGCCACGAGCTCAATCATGGCGAATCCCATGTAACCATCAGATTTCCATCCGACGGTGGCCTGTTTTTAAGCCATAGTATTTGACAAAACCGCCACCCTTACACATGTACTATAACTGCGTCGCGGGTGTTTGCAACTGCCATGTCTCCCAGTGAACGTTTGCTGGGGATTGGAGTTAGCAACGATGGCGGTTCGTAGTCGTTCCACGCTCGGGCATTGAACTTTGTAACTATTTTTAGATTAGAATATACTACTCGTCCAGTCCTACTCTACTACTACTTTACTCAAGCAAGTTAGGGCATAGTAGTAGGTACTATAGGGAGTACCAGTACTTTTATCACTCAAGGAAGTTGTCTGGCATCGATATGACCCTACGCTGCTGGTATGTGTCTCGTAAGTCAAGCGGCGTGCTGTAGTCATCATCATCTGTCCACTTCCCGCAGCACATATTCACTTCTCCATCTTTTTCCGCATATAATCTCGTCCAATCTTCCATCCCCGCTAAGGCGCCTCCCCCATCATTCGAAACTCAAGCACTAAGAATGGCAGAACCGAGCAGCGTCCACCGAAATAGTGGCTGGAATTCTCTCCCCACAGAGGTAATCGAGCTCATTGTTTCGCGTGTGGACAATCTCAGTACCATGCCGCTCGCCGCGTGCTCATCGGGGCAGTACCGTTTACTCAAAGCCCTCAGGACGGAGCTTTTTAAGCCATCTCCTTGCTTGCTGATGCCGCCTGATCTTCAGAAATGGCGTGTCACCCAGCATAACAATCGTAGGGTGCCGAGCATCATCCCTGTTGACTGTGATCCGATCCCCATCACCCTCTGTCAGTGTCAAAACCGACGGATCTCAGGTAGGGGGTCCCGAACTGTGCGTCTAGAATCGATGGTAACAGGAGACGGGGGACACGATGTTTACCCAGGTTCGGGCCCTCTCTATGGAGGTAATACCCTACTTCCTACCTGATTGATCGTGATGAATATGAGTATTACAAGAGTTGATCTACCACGAGATCGTAATGGCTAAACCCTAGAAGTCTAGCCTATATGACTATGGTAATGTGTCTCCTTTCCGGACCAACCCCTCCGGTTTATATAGACACCGGAGGGACCTAGGGTTTACATAGATTCGGTTACATAAGAAGGAATCTTCATAATCGGTCGCCAAGCTTGCCTTCCGAGCCAAGTAGAGTCCAATCCGGACACAGGTACGGTCTTAGGCCTTCATGTCTTCACAGCCCATTAGTCCGGCCCAACAGATAATAGGCCGGACGCCCGAGGACCCCTTAGTCCATGACTCCCTCAGTAGCCCCTGAACCTCACTTCAGTGACGAAGAGTCCGGCGTGCAGATTGTCTTCAGCATTGCAAGGCGTGTTCCCCTTTTTCCGAACTCCAAGATAGTCTTCGGATGTGATGATAGTATCCGGACCTGTCACACACACCATACACAACCGCAGAGAGAACATATTTTTACACGAGTTCCATCCGCTGACAACTTTTTTGCACTGTGACATCACGCCTGATCGGTCACAATTTTTGAACCGTTTTTCGTGTGCTGCTCCACGTTTCTAGAGGCGGTTGCCATTGGCACGTCCTGTCGAAACAGAAATTGTGTCCCCTTATTGCGGGATTCTCATCCATGCGGGCGTGGGTGACCCAACCGTGCTGTTCGCACGGCCCTTGGATATAGGCGCGTTTAAGGGGATAATAATGCCATTCTTCACCCGCACCTCGATTCCTCCTCAGCCCTTCCGTCCCAGAGCTCCAGCGCCCAAGTCTTTAGTTTGTCCCTTGTCCGAGAAAGTACGCCAAAGTTGTCCGGATCTGGAGCTGGACGCAAGTGGATGGCCTCCTCCATCACGAATAGGGATATCAAGGAGCTCCGGGTGGCCGGATATCTGGCCAAGGAAATCGCTCACAGACTCCCGGCCAAGGGACAGATCGTCCCTACTCCAGAGCCCCACGAGAGGGTTATGTTTCTCACAAATTTCGTCCGCGGGCTAGGCTTCCCTCTTCACCCCTTCGTCCGTGGACTGATGTTTTACTACGGGCTAGATTTTCATGATCGAGCCCCTAACTTCATTCTCAATATCACGACATTCATTGTCGTGTGCGAGGCCTTTCTGCGCATCCCGCCTCATTTCGGCCTATGGTTGAAGACATTTAATGTGAAGCCAAAGGTGGTGAGCGGCCAACAAGAAGAGTGCGGAGGCGCCATGATGGGCAAGATGCCCAACGTTACCTGGCCCGAGGGCACATTCACGCAGACGGTGAAGGGGTGGCAATCGGGGTGGTTCTATATCACCGAGCGACGCGACGCCAACTGGGCGGCGGCCCCCGAATTCCGATCCGGAATCCCGATGCGGCTCACCTCCTGGCAAGAGAGAGGCCTAACCTGGGGTCCCTCGGATGAGCTGTCTGGGCTCCAGACGTGCGTCCAGAATATGATAGACAGGAAGATCAAGCTCATCAATGTGCTCCAGGTCATGCTCATTTGTCGGGTCCTTCCGTGACAACGCCGGACTTGCTTTCTGTGGGAGTTCGATCCGGCCAAGCACCAGACGCTACTAGAGCTCTTCGGCACGACGCACGCAGAAATCTGGAAAGTGCTCTTCAAGGCCGGCGAGACGCCACTGCCTACGACCGAAGATCGGGGGCTTAGCTTAAAACGCCAGGCTAACTTGGTAAGTTATTTTAATGTTTTCAAGGAGTACCCTCTACAAGCATATTTTGAGAGAAAGCCTAAGCTTTCCTTCCCCTGTTTTCAGGCCTGGATCAAGGTAGCAGAGGAGATTAACTGACCGGCTCTGCTGCCCGAAGACCAAGAATTCCCATTACTGACGAGAATGCTTTTGCCTGCACCTTCTGAGGTGCCGGAGAAGACGGCCAAGAAGGCGGCCAAAGGGGCCAAGAAGGGCCTTCGCCGAAAAGGCGCTCCGGACGCGACGTCCGAAAGCGAGACTTCCTCTCCGTCCGCTGACAACGATGACGAAGAGGAAGAAGAAAACGACTCCCCACCTGAAGTGGGGAGGAAGAAGAGAGCGGCCCCCACAAACACGGAGGCAAAAGCGTCTAAGAGGGTTAAAGGCTCCCTCGCGGACAACCCCGCGTGGGATGTTGATAGCAGTCCGGAGCGACCTCGCCGGACCCAGCCTCGGGCCGCCTCGTAATTACCAGAATCCGAAAATGTCTGGATTTCCCGGTTTTGTAATATTGATATGTCTCAAACCTTGTGATTGCAGTCCGGCACGCGATGGCTCCCCGCGATCCTCGATAGAGAGATCGCTAGACTCGAAGGAGATGGCTAGCATGTCTCCGCGACCTGCGCATTTCGTCTCTCCCAGGGGTGACGACGAGGTGGTGTCACAAAAGACCTTCCTCGACCGGGGGAGCCTCCGGAGATCGTCGGGGTGGCGCCCCAGGATGATTCCTCAGTCGCCGGACACATGGGGAGAAAGCCCCTATGGGGACTGGTGACGGGGGCCGATTTCCCTTCGGACCTGAGCCGGATACCATTCCGGAGATCTACGCGCCTCCGGAGTCCAGCGAACGGCATTCCCCAAAAGGAGGGAATGTGCCTATTCTGCCGGTGACTTCTGTCCAACCAGAGGCACCGGATAATCCGCTGGAGGTTCTACGAGGCGCCTCTATTGTGAATGAACACCGCGCCCTTATGGGCACGGTAATAGAGAAGGTTCAGTTCGTCAAAAGCGGTCTGACCGAAGCCCGCACTAGCCTTCTATCGGGATTTGATGTAAGTAATGTGGTTGTAGGAGGAATATCACAGTATAGACAGTAGCCCCTGATGCTCTGTTTGGTGTTCGGGAAGAAAAAGCCGAACAGAGGATCAAGAAGAAATATCGCAGGAGTCTAACATAAGTTCTCTATGTGAATAAGCAGGTATCGCTGCAGGCTGCCACCGCTCATGCTGCGGAGGTCTCCGGACTGAAACGGAAATTGGAGCGGGCCGAGGAGGAGCTTGGCCTCGTGAAGAAGCAGCTGGAGGATAGCCAAGGTATACAGTAACCTGCGGGTATATTTTAAGAAAAAATGAGTAGTCCGTCCAGACTAAGGTGTCATAAACCGTATTAGGGGCCACGGCCGAGGTGGCAGCCCTCAAGAAGGCGTTAGCCAAGGCCGCGAACAACGCGGCTAAGGAACGCGCCACACGCGAGAAGCACGAGGCCCGGGTTGGCGAGGCGCAGCAACAGCTCCAGCGCGCGATCGAGAGATTTAAGTCCTTGGAGCGCGATTGTTAGGCGCAAGAGTCCGAATTGGCGAAGGCCTGCCAGAGCACACAGGATGCATGAGCCGAAGCCCAGAACGCCCTCCAGGAAATTCAGGCAGCCAAGAAGACCGCGGCGGGTAAAGTCTTTCACCATGCAAAACAAGTATGTATAAGAAACGTTCCTTGTACTTATCCGAATTTTGGTTTTCCAGAGGCGTTTACGGATCTGCCGCGTAGTATATCAGATGCTGCCGAGCATTATAGAGCCGAAGAAGGGATGTCTACGGAGAAGCTATTCTGGTCCCAATGTCTGGGAGCCGAGCATCCGGTGCCCTTCAGCGACCAGCTAAAGCAGTTGGTCGAGCTGCACAGGTCGGCAGAGCTAGCCATGAAGGACCTGATAGTCCGACGGTGGCCTGCCAAGCCTATACCTAGCAGCTACTTCGGACTTGTTAAGCGGCTTGTAAGTGCCTGTCCGCGGCTCGAAGCCGTGAAGCGGTCTGTATTGAAGGTGCGCGTATGGCATTTTCCCTCGTCAAGACGCATTGGGCAAAGCTGGATGCCAAGAAGCTGATGACTGAGGGGCCGCCAAAGGGCAAGGAGCATCTTTGACCCGAGCTCTATTTTGATGGTGTCCTGGTGGGGCCCCGCCTTGTGGCGGAGCAATGTTCGAAGGATGTCATATTCCCAAGAGAACATTTGTATTATCCTGTCCTTTAATATGGAACAATGATGTTATGTATTATAATGTTTGCGATTTATATTTTACCTCTTGTGCGGCCGTTTATGAAATCTGTGGGTTGACCAGTCGTCGGCTTCTGCCCCCACGTAGATAGTATGGGGGTGTTCGGGATAAATCTAAACACTCTTTGCTCCACATTCTGGTCCTTAAAGAAGGTGTTTAGCGCAACGAACAAGGCAATCAGACTATGCGGCCTTTACCGCCCTCAATTAGCCATAGGAGTTTCACAATTAAGAAAGTTGGCCAAGCCCCTGGTATTCGGAAGGCCGAACTAGGGGCATTGTACACGCCTAATCGGAGGAACCGATTCTTTGTGAGAAGAGGAAAAAATCTCTAACGATTTGGAACCTCTCGAACAGCTGACCAGCTCTCGCCGCATCATGACAGTCAGTTTTCGGCTTTCTCTACTGAGGTGCTCGTCCGGAAGAACCGGGACACAATCGCAGTAGTTCTCCCATTACTACCCCAGCCGATATAGCGGAACATAAGGTAGCAAGCACAGGAGCCGGGTAACCCAACTATTGACCAACGACATGATTCAGAGCCGATGCATATAATACTATAAGTTCGGGGTGCCGAACTATACTATAAAAGTGTTCGGACTTTTTTTGCCATAATGCGGGGTGTAATGAAGCCCCTGGCGTAGAATACGTACCATGGTGTATGTGTGCGATGAGTAATATATACAATGGTGAGGAAACAGGAAAATTAAGTAATAAGCTGACGCCACTATTTATTCACTATTGTGATGTAATTAGTATGTCGAGGCGTACTTTGTGCAAGTAATGCGATAAGCAAGTAAAGCTATTTAACATGCCGCAACCAAGGGCGAGCTGCGTGCGGGTGTGTAAAACAAGTATGGCAATCATTTTGTACAGACCACCTGGGGATTCCCTTGTATGCTAGAGCTCCTTGCCTCCTTGGTGTGTTCTACAAGCGGGTCATCCGCATAGACCTCGAAAAGAGAAAAAACCCGTAATAAAAAGGAAAAGTAAAGGCGTGCAAATCCCAGGGTCGGTCAAGCCGCACTGTGGATCACGAGAGAGTTATGCCTCCGTCTGTACCCATGGGGTTTTGAGTGTGTAGTTATGTACGCGCGATACGGATGCCATTTCCTCATTGGGGCTGCGACGGAGGCCGAATTTACTAATTCAGCTCTTGACGAACCGAGCTGCCTTGTTGCAGTGTAGTCCGGACATTCTTAACGATTTCTAGGGGCTCGGCGGACGGATTATGGTGCCGCTTAAGAAGGCAGCTCTGTACTTCTGCTGCTAGGGCTGCGGTATGCTCCTCTGTACGGAGGGAACGTTCCGTGTTTCCATTTACTGTAATGACGCCGCGTGGACCGGGCATCTTGAGCATGAGATAAGCATAATGTGGCGCCGCGTTGAATCTAGCAAACGTGGTTCGTCCGAGCAGTGCGTGGTAGCCGATGCGGAAGGGGACGATATCGAAGATTAGCTCTTCGCTTTGGAAGTTATCCGGGGAACCGAAGACCACCTCCAGCGTGATTGAGACCGTACAACGGGCCTCTACGCCTGGTATAACTCCTTTAAAGGTATTTATCATGGGCTTGATTCGTGAGGGATTAATGCCCATTTTGCGTACTGTATCCTGATAGAGCAGGTTGAGGCTGCTGCCACCGTCCATTAGGACTCGTGTTAGGTGAAATCCGTCGATGATTGGGTCGAGGACCAGTGCGGCCGAACCGCCATGGCGGATACTAGTTGCATGATCTCGACGATCAAAGGTGATCGAGAATACGACAATGGATTGAATTTCGAGGCGACTGGCTCTACCGCGTAGACGTCCCTCAGTGCTCGCTTGCGCTCCCTTTTGGGGATGTGCGTAGCGTATATCATGTTCACCGTTTTGACTTGAGGGGGAAATTTCTTCTGCCCCCCAGTGTTCGGCTGCCGGGGCTCTTCGTCCTCGTCCTCTCTTTGTGATCCCTTTTCTTTGTTCTCGGCATTTAACTTGCCAGCCTGTTTAAAAACCCAACAATCTTTGTTGGTATGATTGGCTTGTTTGTCTGGGGTGCCATGTATTTGGCACGGACGGTCGAGTATGCGGTCCAAGCTAGATGGTCCCTCATTGTTCCTTTTGTAGGGCTTCTTCCGCTGGCCGGACATGGAGCCGCTGAATCCGGCGTGAACTGCCGTGTCATCGGTGTTATTTCCATTACTTCGGCGTTTGTGTTTATTGCGCCGGAGCTTGCCGGTGCTCTTTTTGGCCTCAGAGGGGCCTGCCTCGTTGGTTGTCTTTGTACTACGAGCCAGCCAACTATCCTCACCCACGCAAAAGCGGGTCATGAGTGCCGTGAGGGCTGCCATGGATTTCGGCTTTTCTTGGCCGAGATGGCGGGTGAGCCATTCGTCACGGATGTTGTGTTTGAAGGCCGCTAGGCTTCAGCATCCGGAGAGTCAACGATCTGGTTCTTTTTGGTTAGGAACCTAGTCTAGAATTTTCTGGCTGATTCTCCAGGTTGTTGTACTATGTGTCTTAAGTCATCGGCATCTGGTGGCCGGACATAAGTTCCTTGGAAGTTATCAAGGAAAGCCTCTTCCAAGTACTCCCAGCTGCCGATGGAATTTTCAGGTAGACTATTTAGCCAGTGTCTAGCCGGCCCTTTTAATTTTAGTGGGAGGTATTTGATGGCGTGGAGATCATCTCCTCGGGCCATGTGGATATGGAGAATGAAATCTTCGATCCACACTGCGGGATCGGTTGTTCCATCGTATGATTCAATATTAGTGGGCTTGAACCCCTCGGGGAATTCGTGATCCAACACCTCATCTGTGAAGCAGAGAGGGTGTGCGGCGCCTCTATAGAGGGCCGCGTCACGGCGCTCCTCCGATGAAGTCCGTCTGCGGTTATCGGCCCGGGTGTGATTAAGTTTGTCACTTCCAAATAGGTAGCTGTCATCCTGAGTAGGGAAGCGTCCTCGTGATCCGTAGATTGATCTGGTGTGTCCTCCTCTACTGTCCAATTCCTGCCGGAGGTCGTATGTATGGTCCCGAGCTGTTCTGTCCCTGTTTTTGCGAGGCGGTGGGGCGGGCTGTTGTTCGGCCTGAGTTGCTGTTTTATCCCGACAGCGAGGTGGTTGGTCCGCCGCACTATGCCGACCACGTAGTGGTCGTTCCGCATTACGTGAGGGAGGTATGGGATCTGGTGCCTCCTCGTCGAACTGAGGTTGCAATCTGCGCTTTGGGTAACTCATGGCTGGGCGCTTGGGGCCGTATTCTTCGGCTGCCAGGACATTGGTCCATCTGTCAATGAGTAGGTCTTGATCAGCTTTGAGCTGCTGCTGCTTTTTCTTCAGGCTTCTTGAAGTAGCTATTAGCTGGCGCTTGAAGCGCTCCTGCTCGAGGGGTGCCTCAGGCACGATGAAATCCTTGCTAGCGAGGCTCTCCTCATCCTCGGAGACTGGACGATAACTATCGTCATTCAGGTCATTGGGCATGGCGTGTTTATTAGGTCATTGTAGCTCCAACAGGGTCTTCATTGTTTTCGGCGTCGCCCGGAGTACTATTTTCTCCGGTGCCCGTGTTGCCATCTTTTGAGTGATGAGGCTTAGAACGGCATTTAGGGCGCCGATGCTTGGACTGTGTCTCAAAAGGTTTATTCGCGACTGGGTCATCTTTTTCATCGTCGCTAGCTTTTTCAGGTGTGTCAACCATGTACACATCGTACGAAGAGGTGGCCTTCCAACGTCCAGTGAATGGAGGGTCTTGGCCTAGCTCCTTGTCGGCATCATCGTCCATACCGTAGATGTCTTCGGAGCCATAATCAAGCACGTCGGTTAAGTCATCGACAGTGGCTATGAAGTGGGTGGCGGGTGGGAAGCAAAATTCCCCATCATCAGCCTCTAGCTCGAACCGAACATAGTTCGGCTGTGAGTCCTTCTCCAACGACAAATTCTTTAAAGAATTTAGCAAATCACCCAAAGGTGAGTGCTGGAAGATGTCTGCGGCGCTGAATTCGAAAATTGATAACCGATCCAGCTCGGTGTCCGCAGACGTACATGGTCCGGAACTTATAGACGGAGACGAGTCCGGAGTTCCGTTGACGCCAATGTCGGTGTCAAAACCGGTGGATCTCGGGTAGGGGGTCCCGAACTGTGCGTCTAGGATCGATGATAACAGGAGACGGGGGACATGATGTTTACCCAGGTTCGGGCCCTCTCTATGGAGGTAATACCCTACTTCCTGCTTGATTTATCTTGATGAATATGAGTATTACAAGAGTTGATCTACCACGAGATCGTAATGGCTAAACCCTAGAATTCTAGCCTATATGACTATGGTAATGTGTCTCCTTTCCGGACTAATCCCTCGGGTTTATATAGACATCGGAGGGACCTAGGGTTTACATAGAGTCGGTTACATAAGAAGGAATCTTCATAATTGGTCGCCAAGCTTGCCTTCCACGCGAAGTAGAGTCCAATCCGGACACGGGTACGGTCTTCGACCTTCATGTCTTCACAGCCCATCAGTCCGGCCCAATAGATAACAGGTCGGACGCCCGAGGACCCCTTAGTCCAGGACTCCCTCACCCTCAACTACATTAACAATATGTACTGGGTCGGCATGAACACATCTTGGATGGTGCTCATCGACGGTCGCGACAGCTGGATGCTCTACACCCGGGGATTGATCCCCCTTCCTTCGATTAACACTTTACTGCCTTGGCACCGCGGCCCAGAATACTCAGAATCTTATAGTAGCCAACATGATACCAAGTTTGATTTTCTCAAGGATGTAATCTGCCAAGTGCCCACAAGATTGCGAATTATAAAGACTTCATGCTAATTGCGTTCTTCAACCGTGGGCTTGCCTATCTGATAGGTCACTTCAGTAAGTGGATAAATCTGCACGTCCAACGCAGGATCATACATCCTTCATTTACGCTGTCGACTCCTTCTATGGCTCGACGTATTGCTGGCCTCCTCTAGTCATCGCTACAAATGGCTATTACAGCAGTCTGTTACTTTCCTATGATATCATGATGGCTTTCTTATATTACTGTCAAGATTTACTGAAAAAATATTCATGCTCATAACATGTTGCTCTTAAGATTGACTACGTTAAGAGCCCTTTTTTATTTGACTCCAACTTGATATGATGTTGTAGGCCGCCTGGTGTCGCTACCATTCCTAATCCTAGAACCTTTCAAAGAAAAGCGGCATGACAGTTGCAGGTGGTTCTTGGCTCGATCAGACGACGGTGAATGATTGATGATCGTTCGCACGTACCGGACGTGTTGTTTCGCGGAATACAATCACAGTCACTGCAAGGTCTTTGAGAAGGATCCCAGCTTCTCTGGGCCTTCAGGAATTTTTGTCTCGAGGCTCGTAACTATCCTTGGTACACGCTCTCTGTTTCTCGGACTGAATTATTCGATTAACCAGGAGATAACCGACGGCAAGGATCATGATGGCAGCATGGTTTTCTTCATCAGGCAAAACTGTGTGTACACAGCGTACCATGCGTCTCTGCATGCACCATACCCTGATATGTGCTGCCACGCTTTGCAGCCCAAAGTAGGAGAGAGGGTCGCAAGTATCAGACTTCGACCTGCTGGCTGGAGTTTCCCCCATCAGGCACCCATCTGGTTCAAGCCGTCAACCAATCTCCACGGCTTAATAAATAGTAACGTCTAACTAAGCCAGTTAGTTAGATGCGTACACTTGGTGTAGTAGGATCTTTATTTAGTTTGATGCATACACTTGTTCTTTTTTGGTAGCCCTTTTGTAATGATGGCTGATGTTTGGTTTGGAAGAGAGAGTTGCGTCTTTACTCTTCTGGCCTGCTTACTGCTTCTGTTGCACCCCCAGCCCTGGTTGTTGCTGCTGCTGATTTCAATGTACAGTCAATAGTATATTTTGTCTGTTTGTTGAATAAATGTGTTGTTAGAACGACAAACACAATGTTTTGGAAGTCGTTGCATGGTCCGATCCTTTAGTGCCCCGAACCGTACGTAGCGCATACTATTTTTGGTACGGAACATATTTTCCACTTGTTGATAACTTGCAGCCCACTGATGAAGGCCCAATAGAGGAGCCCATAATTATCTTGAAGGGAGGCTCTCACATGAATCCATCCCAGGTACATGCTCATGGTCCCCTAAACATCAATAAGTAAATAAATAAATAAAGCTAAATGCTCATGCACCAGTTCTTTAAATTCACGATTTAACAGGAGGATATTATTTCCTATGATAGTGTCGTTAAATTCAGTCAATATTATTCTTAGGCAAAGACAGCGACCAGTCTTCTTTCTCCCACCATTTTCTTCCCGCAACCAGCGGACCCATGCAAATCATAGTCAATGTCGTAAATAGTTCCGGTCCATTTTTATTTTTCGTCCAACCCAGCCCAGCACATTGCCGACAGCACTTTATGCTCCGCCTTGGTGCGCTCGCCGCGGTGCCGCCGTCCGGCCCTGTCAACATAGTGAATCGGGAGAGGACTGTAGTTGTGAGTATGAGGGATCCACTCCCGAAGACAAGCAAACGCCTCTTTTACTACTCAGATGCACCCCTCGTTTTTTACTCTAATCCACCCTGCTGATATGTGGGACCCACAACATTTTCTACATATAGTCAATTAACGACAAAATTGCACAACTTTTTTTGGAGTAGTAATTCAGAGGAGCAGGCTATAAACTGGGTTGTGCGGTCTCTACGGCCCGTCTCACAACATGACCAGCCCAGCAGTTTTTTCTTTGGGAAAATAGGTAGCCTAGTATTTCTTTTTGAAGAATACCCAAGCTAGGCCTATTTGTTTTCTCTGACATACTGGGCTGCAAATCTTTCAAGACGTGGACGGATGAATTCCGGCCTGGGCAAAGAGTATGTTCAGTGTCTGTTAAAAGTAATATCAATGTGGTTGAAAATTCCAAAAAAATTATAGCAATGGGAAATTAGTTTCTTTTTTGTTTTTGTTCTTCACTGATATTTCATATTTCATTGGATTTAACATGACATAGTACTAATTTATTTTTAAATTTGTTTTAGTATGGCTACTAATTTTTGGATTAAGAATATTTTGTTACGCAGCAAAAATTTGCGAATTTTCAAAATTTCGCACATATTTAGTTCAATTTTTAAACCCTGGTACTGACCAAAAAATAGGCAGCAATTCTAAAAATGGAAAATGGGCTGCAATAAATTCCATATGAATTAGAAAATGAGTAAAAATTATAAAAAATAATAGCAAATGGGCTATACACGCCACAGATTTCGAGGATGACTTGTTTACGCAAGGCTTTGTCAGTCAACACATGATTCTAGCAGCAGTGACTGTTGGATGTCCATCCAACGGCCGACGTGCTTCTTCAATCTCTGATCTTCCTGCTCTAGCTGCCTAAACTAGCACCGGCGGGACAACCTGCTCCCACCTCTTGTGGCCCGCTGGGATGGCGCGCTGGTTTCACCGGCCCACCCTACTCCCTCCGCTGGCCTGGCCGCACACAATCAACAGCCTCCTTATTACGTAAAAAAAATTGATTCCTCCCACTGACATCTGGGGCTCGCCGGTTGGGAGGCTGACCTGTCGGCCCACTAAGTTCACGCATACGAAGGGCTTGTCAACTTAGTCAACAAACAATTCTAGCAGCAGTGACCGTTGGATTTGAATCGAACGGTCATGCTGCTTCTTCAATCGTTGCTCGTCTTGCACCAGCGCCGGCGAGACCGCTTGCTCCTGCCTTGCGTGGCTGGCTGTGCTTCCGCGGAAGCCTCACCGCCCCCTACTACTCCCACCGCTGGCAAGGCCTTGCGGTGACGGCAGCCTCACACCGCAGCCGAACCAGTGAACCCTCGTACTCCTCTCCGCGTGGGCATCCACTGCCGCGTCTTCCCCGACTCCGTGTCGTCCCCTTCATAGGCCTCGCCGTCGTCGACCACCCTATTTCTCTCGGCGCGGCGTGGTCAACGTGGTCAAGGAACGACTTCCATCGTAAGAGTATTGTACGTGGAGAGGCTGACAGTTGGGTCCACGGCCGCAGCAAGGAAGTGCCTCCTTATTACGCGGAAAATAATGATTCCTCCACCTGACATCAGGGACCCACCGGACGGGCCACCGTACTTCGTGAAAAGAACTTTTCCCCCTGAATTTTGGGACCCAGTAGCTACATTTTCGCACGCAAGGAAGTGCGTCCATATTTCGGGCAAAAAAAATTTATTCACCCTGGTGACTGCTGAGACCCACCACCTACATCTTTGTACGCAAGGAAGTACCTGACAGCCAGGACCCACCCGGTCGAGGCGTACATAGCATTGTCATTCTGGTCGCGAACGTGTACGTACATACTTGTCGATCGGTCTATCTATAGGCTGCAGTGATGAACCGTGGCCGTGTAAGGAAGGGCACGTGTGGTAGTAGAGGCGCGCACGTGTGGTAGTGGAGGCGCGCACATAGCATGTACACGTATGTACAACGGCCAGGGTGCAAGAAAGAAAATACGACCACGTACATACATACGGGTGGGGTCTCGAACGCCTACTCGCGCATACATATGACCAGGGCTTGTGTACATGGCTATGGCTCGTCAGAATGGAGAAACTGCATCATCGTCGTGTTCATTAGGAGGCAACTGTCGGCGTTCTGGGAACGGGGGTCCCCAGACTTGCCTGCCTGCGGCCTACGGCGTGGCTATGCTAGCAGGCCCGTACGACCCATCTTCGTCAACAACGCATTCAAGACCCTCACGAGGGGCCAAGCCTCGCGAGGCGGATGACACAAGACCTTCTCTGGAGCGGCCTCACCAGGCTGCCTTGCGAGGAGCGGAGATATCAACGCAGGGCAAACCTCGCGAGGCTCTTGTGACGTGAGCCATGACGATCGAGACCAGGCGGGCGCCAGCGCGCGCAGCGTCCTTGTTTCCTCTCGTGACGTGAGCCATGACGATCGAGTACCGATGAATCAAGCAAAGGTTTCCATATCGGTGCAATGAGACCAAGACTAGCAGGAAGGCAGGACTGAGGTCACCATGGAGCCCAAGACGGCGTCATCACTAGAGTCTTTTGCAGGCGAAGACCGCTTTTGTCAGGATAAGCTGTACTATCTGTCCCCTTTCAAATTGGCCGTTGTTGGCTCCCTTCCCGCTCAATATTTGGGGAGTGGACCAGGGGCTATATAAGTAGAACTAGCCACCATAGTAGAGGCAAGGAATCTGACCCTGAGCCAATCCTTAGCCACACACCAAGCACAAGAACACCTCGACCTCAGGAGGCTGTTCTTCCCCTTGTACTGTTCATCATCAGCCCAAGAGGCAATCCATCCACCACCACACTGGAGTAGGGTATTACACCACAACGGTGGCCCGAACCAGTATAAATCTTGTGTCTTTGTGTTGCGAGTTCGTCGAGTTCGTCCGCGAGATCTTAGCGAGCTAGGACGTGGATCGGTAGGGGGAGAACTTCGCGCACCCCAGTGTTCGAACCTTAAGGGTTTTGCCGAAACCCAAGATCTGAAAGGCTTCACCTCCGAGTAGCGGAACCCCCAATGGTGGTCTAGGAGCTTGATCCTCGTCGGTTTCTTCCGGCAGGCCACGACATCATCGACGGCGGGCCTTTCCGCGTCCCACACACGTACTACATGCCAGCTCAGGCTCCTCCCCGATGCCATGAATCCTTCATGGTTGGTATCGTCTAACCTCCCCCACCACCTGAAGATGTTGCGATTCGTCGGCAGCGAGTTCACGCCTTCATCACCAACCAGATCGAGTTACTGGTATGATCTGCACAGACTTGGTTTCACGGAGTAGGCCTCTATGAGATGCAAGATCCAGTTATCCGAGATGCTTTAGTTGCTCACCCTCCCTGGCCGCTCGGTTTAGACCACCATGGCAACGAGATGTTCGTTAGGTTTATCAAGCACAATGATGGTCAGGGTTATCGAGCTTTGCAAGGGCATAGAACAGGCTGGTTGATGTTTGTTGGTGTACCTATTGATTATCGCAATGAAGTCAACATGTCTGGAGTAGTGGGTACTTTTGGTCAGTTCCATTACTGGAATAATCAAGATGACATGCTTGTACGCGCTGGTTTATGCTTCTTTCCCTGATGACCAATTGGTCCCAAGAGATGTGGTTTGCCGTTAGTTTGCAACCGTTGGAGGAGCAGTTGTCTCTTGGACTGCATATGTATCAATGCTGACTACTGAATTTGCGGAGCAACTACCTCCTGATGAAGATGTCATGCCGTTCGATGGCAATCTTCACCCAATGCCAGGCGAGCTTCAACCGCTTGAGAACTTCTGGGTCTTGCCCCCGTACCCTGCCCTTGGCTGGAATGATGTCCCACAGCCTGCTGCTCCAGAAGAGCCCAACAAACCCAATCCATAAGATCTTCATGGTTGGGGTAGTGAGGAGAATCGGAATGATGTCCAGCAGGTGCAGCCGCGGGTTCAAGAAGCAAACTCTATGGTTTTGAACCCTTCTATGGGCTCCAATGATTCTGAACATGCTGTTGGCCCAGCTCAGCCTGTTGGTCAGTTTGATGGGCCTAACAATGTTGTGGTTCAAGGCCCTATCTTAATTGATGAGCATATCTAAGATGTTGATCCACATGTGCCTCAACCAGAGCAGCCTGCACTTCCACCAGATCGTTGTGGCCTTGGAGGAACCACAACAAGACCAAGACATGGAACTGCTTGCAGATGAACAGGAGATTGAGCAGAACAACCTTGCAATTGTTCCATATAACCCAATTATGATGCAACCTCCTGTGCATGTTGGGCTTGTAAGGATTGTTATGGGGCCAGCTTTTCCTCCTGAGTTTATTTGGAAAAGATCATTTGAGTCACTCATGCCCACCTTTCTCACTGCTCAGATCCCTAGGGACTTGCCTCCTCCTGACAGATTATGTATGCGCAAAAGAACCTAGTCTGTGGCTTTTGATGTCCCAGTTTCTTTCAGTCCCTCAGCCCCACACGGTCCTGAGCCCTCTCAGCACATTGCAAGAAGGCTGTTTTTGGAGGACAGCAGCAGTCAAAGATCTTTACCAGTACCAGATGACAATGCCTCTCTTTTTGGGGACTTTTATCAGACCAATGTTTCATCTGCCAACAGGAGTTTCGCTTTCTCTGCTACCCAGTCCAAGAAGCCACGTGCAAGGAAGTCCAAGGCGGCTGTTGTTCAAGCAGTCTCAGACTTCTCGTATAGGAGGATGACCAGAAGTGTAGCAAAATCCCAAGGTTTCAAGCCTATTTCTCCTCTATCACCTAAGCCAAGGCCTCTCAGGCAGCCTAGAGCTAATAAACTGAAAGCTGACTTTCAGAGCAACACTTCAAGCACTCAGGACTAGTCAGAGGATGCAAGCTCTCAAGGGCCAGTTCCACCTCCGACACCAATTGCTATGCTCCGGCAGATTGGAATAGCACTGGGAGTCCCTCCGGAGAAGATGACTGTGGAGAAGCTTATGGCTTCTTCAGATGCTGCCCCCAAGCATTCAGTTTCTCATGATGATTAAACCTCTTTATTGTTCTATAGGGAGGCATGTCCCTTGTCATGCCATTTACCTAAAACTTTTTGTTCTGCTTGCTCCCTGCACTTTATCCTTGGATGCTACTTTAAATATTAGGCCTTTGTTTCACTGTTATGCAGTGAACTATTATATCTGCCTCTGCATTATTGTTTCTTGATGAATTCACAACAAACGAGAGATTGGAAAGTGCTTTGTTGGAATGTGAGAGGCCTTAATTCTGAGGACAGACAAAGAAGTGTTAGAGCTAAAATTTAGGAAAGTCAGTGTTCTGTTATTTGCTTGCAAGAAACAAAATGTGGATTTTTTGATCAGCGTGCAATTAGAAAGTTTTGCCCCCGAAGTTTTGATAACTTTGTCTACTCACCCTCTGTTGGGGCCTCTGGTGGCATCCTTGTGTTGTGGTGCTCCAATGTATTCTCTGGCACTCTTGTGGATACGAAGCCATATGGAATCATAGTTTCATTCACTTCTGTGCATAATGCAAATCAATGGACTTTGGTTAATGTTTATGGGCCTTGTCAAGGGCCACCCCAATATGGTTTTGCTCAGTGGCTATATAATTTGGACATTCCAGTGGATGATAATTGGCTTCTTGTGGGAGATTTTAATTTCATATGTTCTCTTGATAACAGAAACTTGCCTGGGGGAGACATAAATGATATTTTCCTTTTTAATGAGATAATTGGCCATCTGGGCCTTCTTGAGCTACCTTTAAAAGGTAGATCTTATACCTGGTCCAATATGCAAGAAAATCCCCTGCTTGAACGACTAGATTGGTTTTTTTACTTCATCCACTTGGATCAATGACTACCCCAACACAATGGTCCACCCTCTTGCAAGAACTGCCTCTGATCATATACCATGTGTAGTTTCCATTGCTACATCAATACCTAAGGCCAAGTTCTTTAGGTTTGAAAATTATTGGGTTGACTTGCCTGGTTTCTTTGATTGTGTGGAACAGTCATGGAATGCTCCAACAAAGAAGTCAAATTATGTACCAGAGTTAACTGAAAAGTTCAAAAGGTTGAGATATGCTCTTAAGCAATGGTATGTCAGTCTGTCCAAACTTAAGAAGGCCATTCAAGCTTGCAATGAGGTGGTTTTATTCTTTGATAATCTGGAAGAACTGAGGCCTTTAACAAGACCTGAGTTTAATTTCAGGAAAATTGTCAAGCTCCATATAGAATACCTTCGTCATTTGCAGTTCATATATTGGAAACAGAGATGCACTATTAGATGGATCAAAGTTGGAGAGGAAAACTCCAAGTTTTTCCAAGCAACGGCCACTGAAAGATTCAGGAAAAACTCTATTTCTTCTCTGCAGGATGAGGATGGCAATATTGTTTCTGACTATCAGCAAATGGCTGGTATGTTATGGGGCACTTTCAGAGATAGAATGGGTGTTTCTGCAGGGATTGATATGACGTTTGATCTAGCCTCCTTGGTTGAATCTGTGGATGGTTTGGCAAATTTGTCTGCTCCTTTCTCTAAGGATGAAATAAATGGAGTTCTCAAATTTTAACCGACTGATATGGCACCTGGCCCTGATGGTTTCACTGGCCTGTTTGTCAAAAGATGTTGGCATATTATCAAGCAGGATTTTCTGCAGTTGCTCCAAGATTTTTATGAAGGTATGGTTACAATTAGCAATATTAATGGGTCTTTGATTAACTTAATTCCAAAGAAATTGTCACCTGAGGGTCCCATTGATTTTAGACCCATTTCTTTGACAAATACCTGCCTGAAATTTCTAACAAAGCTCCTAGCAAACAGATTGCAAAAGGTTATCTTAAGGAGCATCCATAAGAATCAATATGGGTTTCTGAAGTCCATGTCTATCCAGGACTGCATTGCTTGGACATTGGAGTACATTCATCAGTGTCATAAATCCAAAAAACCCATTTTGATTCTTAAGTTATATTTTGCAAAGGCTTTTGATACTGTGGAGCATGGCCTTATCCTCAAACTTCTGCATCATAAAGGTTTTGGCAGCAAATGGATTGGCTGGATTAGAGAGCTTTTGTCCTCTGGCACTTCTTCTCTAATTCTGAATGGAGTGCCAGGAAAACAATTTATCTGTAAAAGGGGTGTGAGGCAGGGTGATCCTCTTTCACTCCCTTTGTTTGTTCTTGTAGCTGATCTGTTACAAACTCTGGTGAATAACATGCTCAGGAATGGAGATATTTATTTGCCTATTGAAACCCATGATAAGGATTTTCCTATTGTTCAGTATGCTGATGATATTCTACTCATTGTGCCTGCTGTGGATTCATAGCTCCTGGCTCTTAAGGACATGCTGCTGGATTTTCATGCATCCACTAGACTCAGAGTTAACTTTCACAAGTCATGCATTTTGCCTATAAACGAGGATGAGGCAGAAACTGCAAGATTGGCTGCTATTTTTGGTTGTCAGGTTGGGACTCTCCCTTTTACTTATCTTGGGCTTCCTGTGGGTACCACTAAACCAAGGATACAGGATTTATTCCCGGTGGTGGATAGGGTTGAAAGAAGATTGTTTGCTAGTTCATGCCTTCTCAATGAAGGGGCTAGGTTACAATTTCTTTAGTCAGTTTTGTCTTCCTTGTCCATATATTTTCCTTGCAGTTTAGGTCTACCAGCTGGTATCGTCAAGCAAATTGAAAGAATTATGAGGCAATGTTTATGTAGAGGCAACTCAGACATTCTAAGACAATCCTTGGCAGCTTGGCCTCTAGTTTGTAGGCCTAAAGATAAAGGTGGCATGGGGATTATTAACCTGAGCATCCAGAACAGAGCCCTCCTTACCAAACACCTCTCTCTATTTTACAACAAAGCTGATATTCCTTGGGTATCTCTCATTTGGAACCCTTATTATGATGGAGTTGTACCCCATGGAACAGTGCTGTGTGGTTCCTTTTGGTGGAGGGATATCATCAAACATAATGAAGCTTTCAGGCTACACCGTGAAGTTACCATAAACATGGGAGATTTTGTTCTTTTCTGGTTTGATCCTTGGTTCTTCTTGGGATCATCAGTCCCTCTTAGGGAGAGGTTTCCCAGGCTCTTCTTTTTTGCTATTGATGATAAGGTATCTGTAAGAGATGTTCTCAATACTCCTGATATGTCTGAGCTCTTCCAATTGCCTTTGTCACCAGAAGCAATGGAGTATTTGATCACTATACAGAATGGCCTGCTTGACATGAATACTGATGACAGTATCAATGATTCTTGGTCTTGGATCCCAGGCAGAGGAAAATTTTCTGCCAAGAACTACTATATAGTGATGCATGCCCATCTACCTAGTGATATGCCGCCCAAATGGATTTGGGAAAGCACATCAACAATGAAAATCAAGGTTTTTGCGTGGTTAATGCTTAATGATAGGCTAAACACCGGAGATTTGCTACTTAGGAGGCACTGGAGATCGCCGCAGGAGGACAACACTTGCCCTTCATGTCATGCTCAAGCACATGAGGACAGAGACCATCTATTCTTTACCTGTCAATTCAGCTCAAGGGTCTAGAACTACTTGCACATTCAGTGGCTAGCTGGTTTGTCTCCTTCACTGTGCCTTATTGCTGCTAGGAAAAGCTTTGGCCAACCTTTCTTCAAAGAGGTTGTTTACCTAGCTGCCTGGAATGTTTGGTTATTGAGGACTGGACGAATCTTCAGAAATGAGAGGCATACCTTTGCAGCATGGAGGAGGAATTTCATCCATGATATTACCCTTCTATCCCACAGATCCAAGCCTAGTTTAAAAGCTTTGTTGTTGCTTTGGATTAATTATTTGCACTAGTTCGCCTCTTGTAATTATGTAACCAAGCATGTAATTATGTACATAGGACCATAGGTAAGTAGCCTAAAATTACCTAGCAGAACCTTCTGTTCTTTGTTGGTTGAGTTTCCATAAAATACTGTGGGGCTGTTGCCTCAGAGTTCCCAGTCAAAAAAATGTCAAACCGGTGCTTTTCAACCTGAAAGGCATCCGTACAAAAACAATACGTACCACATGGGGTTATGAACGCAGTCTTTTCTTCGTCTTCCTTCATCATGAAGATCTGGTGCTATCCTGAGTAGGCGTCGAGGAATGACAACAGGTCACTCCCTGTAGTGGTGTCCACTATCTGGTCAATGTGTGGCAGAGGGAAAGGATCCTTTGGACAGGCTTTATTCATATCTGTATAGTCAATACACAGCCTCCATTTCCCATTTGCCTTACACACTACCACTGGATTGGCCAACAACGTGGGGTGGAGCACTCCTCTGACCAAGCCTGCCGCCTCCAACTTCTTGATCTCCTCGATGATGAACTCTTGTCGCTCCAAAGCTTGCTTTCTGACCTTCTACTTGACGGGCCGCGCATGGGGACAGATAGCAAGGTGGTGTTCGATCACCTCCCTGGGAACGTCGGGGATGTCGGATGCTTTCCATGCAAACACGTCGACATCCGCCCGCAGGAAGGCGACGAGCGCGCTTTCCTATTTGCTATCAAGGGTGGAGCTTATGGTAAAAGCTCCACCCGTTCCATCCTCCCTGATGGGAACCTTCTTGGTTTCTGGTGGGGCCGCCTTGGACCTCTTGCTCCCGCTGGTGGAGCTCTCTGACATGTCCTCAACGGGAACGCGGCGCTTCGTAGAGGCGTGTTTGCCGGAGGAGGTGCAGGAGTCCTTGCCGGGGTCAGAAGTCTTACAGGAAGGGGCCCTGCCGGCAGGGGCAGAGGCCTTGCCGGTTTTCTTCCCTCCCCGGTCTCAGCGGCTGGACCAAGTGCCTTGGCGGCAACTACTGCAACTGCCTCTTGGTAGAGTTGGTCCGGGCATCTTCAACGTGTTGTAGGCGTAATGTGATGCCGCCATAAACTTGGCCAGCGTTGGGCGAGCGAGGATCCCATTATAGGGCAAGGGGATATTGGAAACATCAAAAACAATCGTCTCCGTCCTATAGTTCAGCTCGCCTGCAAATGTAATGGGCAACGTGACCATACCCTTCGGCTGACTCCTCCCTGGGTTGACCCCCTAAAATGTGCTCGTCTCCTCGAGATCTCCATCAGGGATTTGGAGCCTCTCGATCACGGCGGGAAAGATCAAGTTCAGGCCGGCCCCACTGTCAACTAGCACTTTTTGCACCATGAGGTTGCATATTGTTGGTGAAACCAACAACGGCAAGCACCCGACCGCAGTCGTGCGATCAGGGTGATCCTCGGTGTAAAAAATGGTTGGCGTGCTGGACCACTTCAATGGCCTCTGGGCATCGAACGATGGCTCCGCCGCAGTGACTTCATGCGCCCACTACTTCAGTTGGTGGTGAGAGGTGTGCAACGAGGCGCCACCGTTGACACACATGGCCTCCGTAACTTTATGGAAATCGTTCTCGCCGGACTCGTCGTCCTCATCATGATCATCGTCTCCCTCCTTCTTGTCGCGGCCCCGAGCGGGCCTCTCTTGTTAATTTTCATTGTCGCGACGACCTCCTCGGCCGCCGTGCTTCTTGCTGGACGCGTCAACACCATCCTGGCCCTTCTCCTTATCGCGCCTCTCATACTCAGCTTTCTTCTTCTCTGCAAGCAGCTCAACCTGCCGGCAATTCTCGAGGTCATGGCCCTTGGTGCGATGGATCTTGTAGTACTGCTTGTAGAAGCCTCCCAGCTTGTTGGCAGCCGCCAAGGCCCGGCAGGCGGTGCACCCGGCAACTTCCTTGTCAGGGTCATCAGCCATGGAATTCTTGGCAGCGCCGGGGTCGCCGGATCCCTCGACGGAAAGCACGGTCTTGCCCTTACGCTTCCTATTGCGGCGTCGACCCTTATTTGCCGAGGCGTTGACATCTTCGACTGTGGAGTCGGTTTCCGCGCCGGCATCTTTGCAGGGGTACTTCATCCCTTCCTTAGCCCGAGCACATCCATTGGCCAGAACATAAAGCTCGGCTACATCCTTCACCTTGTTCATCGCTAGATCCTCACGCATCTTGCGGTTACGCACATTCTGATGGAATGCACTGATGACAGCGGCAGGATGAACATATGGGATGTTGTACTGCCTACGGCTGAACCTTTGTATGTATTTGCCCAGGGTTTTGCCATCCTTCTGGGGATGAAATGCAAATCACTTGACTGGCCAGGAGCTTGGCGACCTCCCGTAAAGGCGCCAACAAACTCGTGGCAAATATCTTACCAAGAAGAAATGGAATCCACTGGCAGGTGCATCAATCATGACATGACGTTGGGCTTAAGCGCCAACGGGAAGTAGTTTCTTAAGCACCTTGTTGTCGCGAGCCTTAGAAGCTTGCATCGCGATAGTGTAGATGCTGAGGAACTCCGACGGGTGAGTCTTGCCGTTGTATTCTCCGACCTCACGCTTGAATGTGCGGTGTGTGGTCCACTGGAACTGTAGCAGCTCACGGGTAAAGGCTGGACAACCCACCTCGTAAGGTAGGTCAGCGGAACCCCCCGGCACTGGGCGGTCCATAGTGGGCCCCGAATGCCTGTCTAACTGAAGGCGCGCTTCCCGCCGCCGTTCGATAGTGGTCCGAGCGCCTTCCCGAGCTCGCTGCCGAAGAACTTGACGTTGGTCGCAGTGGGCTCGCGGATCAGACGACGCTGTGGAAACGTTGTCACGGGCGTCAGCCCAACAAGCTGGCGACTGCTGTTGAGTGCACCGTGGACGCAGCGTCGGCACAAGGGTCCCGCTGGTCACGGTTCATCCACTCGTCGAGCTTCTTCACGGCATGAGGAATGTCGAGGAGTAGTTGCACGCGCGCCAACGCTTCCGCTGGCGTGGGTGGCGGCGAAAGCTGCGTGGACCGTGATGCGCTCCGACTTCTAACCACGTTAGAAGGAGCTCTATCACGGTCTTGCGGCCGCACGCCGTTTCCGCCAGCGTCTAGCGTGCATGCTGGCCCGGTGCATCCCGAGAGTGACGCAAAGGGCTCTTCCCGCGGCGATGCTCGGGGGCACCGACATCGCAGCGTTGCTTGTCATGCGCGTGTCACATCCCTAGTTATGGTATGACCTAGACTAGCTAGTCATGTGTGCATCATGTTTAAATTTCAATGAATTTGAAATGGGGACATGTGAAAGCCTCAGAAATCATTTCTGAAAATGACCAAGATAAAAATTGCTTCAAATAGGTCCAAGAAAATGTTCATGTTTCTCCCTGAAAATATTGGCCAGAGCTAAAATTCAAACCAATATTTTTAGGAGCTCATAAATATTTATTTTTGGCGTTTGGAGTTAATGCAATAACTATTTGCATTGGATTTATATTTGCTATGTATTTCATATAAGTCCAATAATTCTGTAAATTTGTGTGGGGCTCTGGAATAGATCAACTAGCCCACACAATATTTATCAGAAGCAGTAAATTTGATTTAGTTTGAAAACTAAATAAAAACAAATGACAGAAAATAGAAACAGAAAAAATAGAAAAAACAGAGAGAGAGAGGGAAACCCACCTGGCACTTACCGCAACCCACTGGCTGGCCTAGTGCTGTGCAGCCCAGCTGCCAGTCATCGCCTACCTCGCGCCAGAAGGACGCGAGGCACGTGGTCGCCACGCACCGGCCACCTGCATTCTTGCCGCTTGCTCCTGGACGTCGCTAAGTGCGCCACGCGGACCCCCAGAGCCTTCACGTTCGCATCCCCCCTCTGTTCATCCTCTCCCTCACCCTCTCGCCCGGCCCGAGCTCCCCCGTCACCGCTGCTCGCCGCTGCCGTCCCCTGCGCCACTGCATCGCCTCCCCGCTGTGGCCATCGGCTCCGCCACATCGCCCTGGAGCTCCAAGCATACGGACACAAGCCCGGAAGCCCTGGAACGTCGTCGGCATCGTCGTGTTCACCGTCAGGCACCGGAGATCGTCGCCGCCGATTCGTCATCCACGGGACCTCCCTGAGCTCGCTGACCCCCTCTTCGAAACCGCTGTGAGCCCCTCCGTCGTCCCCCCATCTCCGTTTCATCGTTCGTGCCCTGTAGCCTGCGCCCGCTCGGAGCCGAACTCCGGCCGCCACCTAGCTCCTCGTCGCCGCCTACTCCGGCCACCCCAGCCGTTGCCGCTCGCCTAGTTGGATGCGGCGCACCTTCAGCTACCCGTAGACACAAACCACGCGCAAAAAACGAGCCCTGTAGCGGTTTTCCGGCGAGCTTCCGCCGCGGCTTGAGGTCGCCGCCAGCCAAACTCCGGCGTCCCGACATGGCCGCGTGATTAGTGCTAACCACCCAACAACCACTGATAGAGGACCCCGCAGCGAGTCAAAGCACGAGTCAACGCGGGATTAGCCACTCTGTCACTTACGAATGGGCTCGACAGGTCAGGTTGACCACTGACATCGCAGTGACGTCACACTGACGTAGTAATTCCTTTCTGGAATCTAAACAAATCTTAAATGGTTTATTTATTTCAGGAAATGTTATAAACTTCTAAAAATCATATAAAATCAACCGTAACTCCAAATGAAATAATTTATATATGAAAAATTATCAGAAAAATTCAATCTATCGATCTGTACAATTTTCATGCATGTTGGAGCAACTTAAAGTTGCTTAATTGGACAAAAAAAATAAATGGCATTTGAATTTCATGTATGGGGTTTGAATTTGAATCTTGTGTTCAAACCAACTCCATTTAAGTTGCTGCTAGTTGCATTAGCTCAAATCACAACATGTTGCCATGTCATTATCATGCATCATAATTGTTGCATTACATTGATCGTGTTCTTCCTTGTTGGCCGGTATTTGTCCCCTCTTAGTAAACGTGGTTCCGACGATGAGATCGATGACACCGATGAAGAACTATACTATCTTCAGAAGTGCCAGGCAAGCAAAACCCCCTTGTTCATACCGATACAATCCCACTCTCTCGCTCCTGCTCTCTTTTACTGCATTAGAACAACAACGATTCAACTGTTACATGCTGCGGTGGTTGAACCGCTTTCCTTTGCATGACCTGTCATTCCCTAAGTAAATAGATGAAACCCACTAGCATGAGTAGGAGTTGTTTGAGCCCTGATGTGCCTACTCATTCATGTTTGTTGTCATGCCTGCTACTGCTTAGAGATGAGTCAGGTCCGATTCATCGGGGATGAATTGGAATGTGGTGAACATGTCCTACTGTTGAGAGCTAAGTGTGTGAACATATTTTGGTAAAGGTAGCGGTGAGTGGCCATGTAGGAGTACATGGTGGGTTGTCTCATTGAAGCCGTCCTCAGGAACTGAGTTCTGTATTTGTGATCCATCAACAGCTACTACCACACGTTGGGCCCTGAAATATGACCCCGCTTGACTTATTAACCCCCCTTGTCCTTTGTCCAGGAGTTCCAAGTAGTTTCTGCTGTTTGTAGTATGTTGGTGTACACCCACATCTGCTTTCGCTTGAAGTCTACGGAGCACATGTCGTGTGCAGACGCTAAGTGGTGGAAACATGTGTGAAGAATTACACCCCTGTAGGGTTATAAATTATCTATTCGAATAGCCGTGTCCGCGGTAAAGGACCTCTAGGTTGCCTATACAGTTCATAGACAAGTGAAAGTGGATACTCTAAAATGCGCAAGATAAGTGTGAGTGCTATGGATGGCGTTCTCGTAGGGAGACGAGAGCGGATCCATAGTGGTGTATTGATTGGTGAATATGTGGACCCGTGTGCCACCCCAAAAGAGTTACTTGCATAAATAGTTCAGGATAGCCACTAAGTCAAAGCTGGCTTGCTGCAGTTAAACTCCACCACCCCTTTGTTGATACTGATGCATATGTAGCTAGTTCTGGTGTAAGTCTTGTTGGGTACATTTGTACTCACGTTTGCTTAATTTATGTTTTTGCAAAGAGACTTCAGTCTCACTAGTATTTCCGCGTGGACTTCGACGTTTAGTTTGTTACCTCAGCTAAGATCTTGTGCCCTCGGCAGGGTCTTGTAGATAGTCAGGCTTCTCAGCCTTTTCATTTGTAGTTGTCTGCCCAGACAAGTTAAGCTTCCGCTTGTGCTTGTTACTTGTATGACTTGAATGCTGGGTCATCAGACCCATGTTTGTAATATCTGGCTCTTCGGGGCCTAATGAATAAATACATTGAGTTATAGTGTTTTGTTGCGGTGCCATGTTGTATTTGCACATATCGAGCATATTGTGTGTATGATTTGAAATGCTTGTTATGTGTGGGATCCGACAACCTAGTTCTTTATCCTTGGTAGCCTCTCTTACCGGGAAATGTCTCCTAGTGCTTCCACTGAGCCATGGTAGCATGCTACTGCTCCGGAACACTTAGGCTGGCCGGCATGTGTCCTTCTACGTTCCTGTGTCTGACCCTTCGGGGAAATGTCACGCGGTGTCTACCGGAGTCCTGCTAGCCTGCTACAGCCCGGATTCTCCGGAGTCCTGTTAGCCAAGCTGCTACAGCCCGGATTCACTCGCTGATGACTGACACGTTCGTTGCTGGGTCATGTATGCATGTCCTGTCGAAGAGGAAGATGAAGAAGAAGAAGAAGGAGGAGGAAATGAAGAAGATCACAAGATGGTACCGTCCTAGGTTATCCTGACATCTTGCTAGTGGTATTGTATTGTTATGTTGCTACTAGTCTTAATTTACTTGGAAGACTAGCAAGATGCCCGTGCATTGCACGTAACATCAAGATTCATTTGTATGAGTAGTTTATCTTGTGAGAGAAAAGGATTAATGAGGGAAGGCCTTATTTGGAAATGTGGAGAGGGGTGTGGGTATCTTTTTGCAAAATTGCAGTTTCCTTCCTATCCATCAGATATAAATCGAACAGCCTATATTGCAGGATGGCAGGCACACCATCATCACCAACTCTGTTTTTTATAAGAGTATAGTAGAGATAGATAGAGAAATGCGGCAGAGTAGTACTTGGCTTGATGACACATCAACAGGGCCAAGGTGATCTTGCTGAAGTCGAGGCCTCAGTCGAGGCCATTCAAGGGCTCCCTTACATGTGAGACGATCCTCCAGGAGCCTTTCCACTTCTTCTGTCTCTTCTGCAAGGTCACTTAATTAATTAGGAGTACTTAAGTAGCAATAATTTATTGCTGCCTAATTTTCATGTCAAAGTTAAACAAATCTTTAGTAGCACCCTATGCTGAATAATGTACGTGTGTATGTGTGTCTGTGGAGGTGAATCATGTGGTGAAGCAGGGATGGAATCTTGGTAGTGTTATGACATAATAATGCTATGTTTTGCATGTCAATTTATTGCCATTGATTCAATGAGGCAACGTTTTGCGTATTGTCCATCATGAATTTGATGCTACTTTGAAAGTAATATGATAATGTCTTGCTATCCTTTCTCACTAAGCTAATGAAGGTTTCACCTTGTTCCTACTTGTGAATGCAGTGATCATGTTGTGGCAATCGTACATTTTAGTGGAACTGCACAAGAGAATATAATGAACTGTATCCCAGCTAGTGCTTTAACTCTGCTGGAAATTCTTGATAATCTTTCGATATAATCTCACCACTGGTAAAGAGGAGTGATGTCAACCATACATTTTAAGTGCACAAAAATATATACTATTGTGTGATTCAAGTGAGCGCTTTATCATCTCTTCTGGGACTACTTGAGTAAGCTTTTTCGCTTAGGTTGGTACCGGCCTAAGGCCTTCATCCATATTAGTTTGCTGTCATCTCTTTTTGTATCGTGCTACTCTGTTGCTACTGTCATGAGAAACTCCTTTATCTTTGCACGTTAAAGTTTTGCATCCTATGATACATGGCAATGCTTTGAAGGTTGAGCTAATTGGCACTGATTAAATAAACTAATACCTCTCTTTAAGCAAGACTACTATGTTGCTAACTTTATCCATTAAGATAATTAGGGTGCTCCTATTTGTTAGTGTATGTTTCATCAACTAGCCCCACTATTACAGTAATCTCACTCTCTCAATATATGTGCAACAGGCTCAATTTTGGTGGATCTGTGCAAAAACTTTGGGTGCTTCATTGCCTCGACCGCATCCTTCATTTCCTGTCAGTCGCTTATCTCGGCTTCCAGTCAAAATAAATAGTAATTGTTATGCTACCTCACACAGGTTGGTACCGTTCTTTATCCTGATTATTGTGCTTGTCATATGTATTGGTAATCTGGTATTGTGCTACTATTTGCCAATTTCATAAAGGAGTAACTTGGAGCCTGAACTCGCAGGAAAATCATCACGTTGGACGACTTCAATAGAACTGGACAAAAAATATCAGATGGACATATACTTTTGCTGCTACTATCACTGGTACAACGACGTGCTATACCAACAGTTTTTAACCCCTTTCCGCGATGGTGTTTGGAACCGTCGCCAAGTGAGTGTGGGCGATAGGGGGGTCCTTCCCACAGGACCCAGAAACCGTCGGGGATAGGCCCTCCTGGCTCACAGGCTAGGGCAAAATGAGCTCTTGTGCGATCTGGCGGGGCATCGAAACCCAATTGTTTCCGTTTGTATGTACATCCCACATGGTGAATCACGGAAAATCATTTCCGTTCGTATGTATATCACATATAGTTTTTTGTGTGGAAACGTTTGTGCAAGGTGGCCTAACGCAAGCAGTTCTCTGCCGGAAGCCATGTGTGATTGTTAGTTGATCGAACACGCCTACTTTCTAGAAACCGTGCGGGTCGTTTGAGTTCATCGCCCATGGTGCTACCTGAGTAACCGTCTTCAATAGAAATCCCCAATAAGGGGGGTAATTAGCCTATTATTGATAATCCATGTACTAATCAAATTGATATTTGTTATAAAACACACCAGATATTTCATATCCGTATAACAGCAACCAGGATTTCATAATCGAATTACATCAGATAGCTTCGGCACTCAGTTACGCCATTACACAACAGCACCAAGTTTCACACCCAACGTCAAAAACCTTTGGAAAGTAGCATAATACACGGTAAATAGATAGATGCATCACATCTGGGAAACTGCAGAAGAGTAAGGAAAATATTGAGCCTTAAGTGATGTTGAATATCCTTGCAACTTTAGGCCAGTGGCTATGGATAATTGCCCGCCCAACATTCGTCCTCTTCAGCATGACTTCAATATTGTACCGTGGGCGTCGAATGAATACCTTCCTCGCCTCTTGACCATGCAACAATCATCGGTGAACTACTTTGAAAAGTACTGAAAACAAAGATATGCATAAATCGCTGTTATAAATTTTGAAATGGTGCAAGGGTAAAAACAAGGTAAAAGATATAGTACCATCCTATAGTTGACTGATGTCTTCTTCATTGTGCAAACAAAGATCTTGCTTTTATTCGTCGCAAGTTTCTTCATCCTACCAATCTTTCTGAGTTTCTTGACTTGACTGATACTCATGGACATCTCATTTCCCCATAAGCAAAAATGGGTCGAACAGTGGGTCTAAGCGTGTGACAGCAGGACCTACATGTGCAAGACCAAATTGTAAGAAACCTACATATTAGAATGATTCCTGCAACTGCACAATAATGTGCTATTAGCCAAAGGACCATGCTTGAACAAACCTCGATGGTATACCGCAGTGTCTCCCATTGTTTCCCTGCAACACACATAAGGAAGATCTTGATCAGGTTAACCGAGAGTTGCCATACTATCAGTAGAATATGTATTGAATACAACCAAATTTGATTTATTTCACATGCATAACAATACAAAATTGTACCCACAGCAAATGAGAATCAAATTGCAGAGCTGAACAAAACAGTGAAATGAACAGCAGACCAAATGAACTAAAATAGTTAACTGAGCACGACATTGCAGAATAGAAACATGTACTGGAAGATAAGACAGTTAACAAAACAAAGAATACTTGAGAACAGTACTACGAAATGTAGCAATTGTTGGACCAACGTGTTAACTGAACATTACTGTCGGATTCGGGGTTCCGCAGACCCTTGAGAGGTTCGAACTCTGGGGTGCGTGCGAAGAACTCTCTCTTCCCAGTCTGCCCGCTCAACGATCCCACAGCCTAGCTTGACGAACCCAAAGAGCAAGAGACACTAGGATATATCCTGGTTCGGGCCACCTTGCGAGGTAATACCCTACTCCAGCTTTGTGGTGGATTGCCTCGAGGGGTTGTGGATGAACTAGTACAGTGGTGGAACATCCTCGGGAGGTGAGGTGTTCTTGGGCTCGATGAGCTAGTGAGGTGGTCAGGGTGGAATGGATCCCCCCAGATGGTGGTGGCTAAGTCCTATTTATAGTTGCCTTGGTCCTCTTCCCAAATGTAGGCGGGAAGGGATCCCACAACGGCCAAATTTGAAGGAAGACAACTAGTACAAGCTATCCTGACAAAAGTAGTCTTCGCCTGCAAAATGCTCTTGCGGTGATGCTGCAGTGGGCTCCACGATGACCTCCGTCTTGCCGTCCTGGCGGTCTTGGTCTTTGTCAGGGCCCCAATCCTAAGTCACACCGGTCTAGCATGTAACACATCATATCACTTTGCGTCCTCACGCACGGTATTCCCACGGGTGCCACGTTACCTGGTCCGGGACCGTTTGCACCTTTTGGCTCACATATATGATAGTGTCGCTAGCATCCATATGACAGAAAACCCGGGCCAACATGACTAGTCGTAAACCCAAACTGGCACTAACTTACATGGACAGGCATACATGACCCAGCAACGAACATGTCGGTCATCAGCGAATGAATCCGGGCTGTAGCAGCTGGGCTAACAGGAGTCCGGAGAATCCGGGCCGTAGCAGGCTAATAGGGCTCCGGTAGACACAGCGTGACAATTCCCCGAAGGGACAGACACAGGACCGAAGAAGGACACATGCCGGCCAGCCTAAGTGTTCCGGAGCAGTAGCAAGCTACCATGGCTCACTGGATGCACTATAAGAGAGGCTAACAAGGACAAACAACTAGGCTGTCAGATCCCACACATACCAAGCATTTCAAATCATACACACAATATGCTCGATATGTGCAAATACAACATGGCATCACAACAAAACTCTACAACTTAAAGTATTTATTCATTAGGCTCCGAAGAGCCAGATATTACAAACATGGGTCTGATGACCCAACATTCAAGTCATACAAGCAACAAACACAAGCGGAAGCTTAACTTGCCTGAGTACAGACAACTAGAAATGAAAAGGCTGAGAAGCCTGACTATCTACAAGACCCTGCCGAGGGGACAAGATCGAAGCTAAGGTAACAAGCTAAACGTCGAAGTCCACATGGAACTACTGGCAAGACTGAAGTCGCTCTGCAAAAAAAAATTAAGCAAACGTGAGTACAAATGTACCCAGCAAGACTTACATCAGAACTAGCTACATATGCATCAGTATCAACAAATGGGGTGGTGTAGTTTAACTACAACAGGCCAGCTTTGACTCGGTGGCTATCCTGAACTACGACTTCAAGTAACTCTTCTGAGGAGGCGCACACGAGTCCACATATTCACCATATCAATACACCATTATGGATCCGCTCCCGACTCCCTGCGAGAACGCCATCCATAGCACTCACGCTTATCTTGCGCATTTTAGAGTATCCACTTTCACTTGTCTATGAACTGTACAGCCAACCCAGAAGTCCTTTACCGCGGACGCGGCTATCAAATAGATCATTTATAACCCTGCAGGGGTGTACTTCATCACACACGCTCTCGCCACTTACCGCCACGTACACGTCACGAATCTCGGCAACCTTCAAGCGGAAGCCTGGCGAGGGTGTCGGCCATGACCTGACTAACCACACAAGTCTGTAGTCCAGGTTTAGCGCCTATTTAGGTTCCATCCGAAGGGAGTCCGGTCGAGGTTTCCATTTACGGCCCTGAACCATGTGTGCAGGGTTCCCAGGGCACCAAATGGGCGTCCCGGTACACCGTGCCACGTGCCTACCGCATCACAGCCCACCCATCGGGTCAGCGCTAACTATGTTTTCTGAAATAAATAAATCATTTCTGACTTATTTAAAACTCTAGAAAACATTTACTGCGTCAGCATGATGACAGCACGACGTCTGCAAGTCAATAGGCGCGGTCCAGGTCAAACCTGACTAGTGGGGCCCACTAGTCAATGACACACTAGACAAATCCGGTCAAATCTAGCGCTAACTAGGTTTAACCGGTTGTGGGGCCCGCTGTCAGTGACAGTAAGGTGGTTGATTATGCGGGGATTAGCGCTAATGACGGCCACGTCGGATGCGCCGGCGGTTGGAAGACGGCGACGACCCAGAGCAGCAGTGGCTCGCCGGACTTGAGCTACATGCGGCGGCTGGATGTGCGGAGACCACCGGGGCGTAGCCCGTGCTCTCCCTCAAGCAGAGGAGCAGGTGGGTGGCCGCGGGGGTGCCGGAGCTCGCCGGAACAGAGCTCACGGCGGCTGCCGGAGCTCAAGTGAGCTTGGGCGGTGGCTGTAGGGCACAATGGGAGGATCTGGTGGTGGCTACGGGCTCCTGGAGAGGCGAGGAGAACGATGACACGTGCGGGAGCGGCTGGTTCAGGATCTGGGCACGGCGGCGCCATGGCTGGTGGCACGGAGCTCTCAGTTCCGGTGGCTAGGCGGGCTAGAGGAGGGGATTGACCACGGGGAGAGGGGAAAACACTCGGGGGCTCATAGCGGTGCCGTAGGGATGGCCAGCGTGCTCGGGAAGCTCAAACGGCGGCAGGTCGACGGTGGAGATCCGCGGTGGCTGACGGTGAAGAAGAGGTCGGAGGAGTGATGACCCACAAGTATAGTGGATCTATCGTAGTCCTTTCGATAACTAAGAGTGTCGAATCCAACGAGGAGCAGAAGGAAATGATAAGCGGTTTTCAGCAAGGTATTCTCTCCAAGCACTGAAATTATCGGTAACAGATAGTTTTGTGATAAGATAATTTGTAACGAGCAACAAGTAACAAAATTAAATAAAGTGCAGCAAGGTGGCCCAATCCTTTTTGTAGCAAAGGACAAGCCTGGACAAACTCTTATATAGAGAAAAGCGCTCCCGAGGACACCTGGGAATTATCGTCAAGCTAGTTTTCATCACGTTCATATGATTCGCGTTCGGTACTTTGATAATTTGATATGTGGGTGGATTGGTGCTTGGGTGTTGTCCTTACTTGTAAAAGCATCTCACTTATGATTAACTCCTATTGCAAGCATCCGAAACTACAAAAGAAGTATTAAGGTAAGCCTAACCATAGCATGAAACATATCGATCCAAATCAGCCCCTTACGAAGCAACGCATAAACTAGGGTTTTAGCTTCTGTCACTTTAGCAACCCATCATCTACTTACTACTTCCCAGTGGCTTCCTCTAAGCCCAAATAATGGTGAAGTGTCATGTAGTCGACGTTCACATTACACCACTAGAGGAGAGACAACGTACATCTCATCAAAATATCGAACGAATACCAAATTCACGTGACTACTAATAGCAAGACTTCTCCCATGTCCTCAGGAACAAACGTAACTACTCACAAAGCATATTCATGTTCATAATTACAGGGGTATTAATATGCATATAGGACCAGAACATATGATCTTCCACCAAATAAACCAACTAGCATCAACTACAAGGAGTAATCAACACTACTAGCAACCTACATGTACCAATCCCAGACTTAGAGACAAGATTTGGATACAAGAGATGAACTAGGGTTTGAGAGGAGATGGTGCTCGTGAAGATGTTGATGGAGATTGGCCCCCCTCCCGATGAGAGGAGCGTTGGTGATGATTTCCCCCTCCCGGAGGGAAGTGTCCCCGGCAGAACAGCTCTGCCGGAGCCCTAGATATGTTTCGCCAAGGTTCCGCCTCGTGGCGGCGGAGTCTCGTCCCGAAAGCTTGGGCACGAGAGGTCCACCAGGGGGCCCACGAGGCAGGGGGCGCACCCAGGCGGTAGGGCGCGCCCCCACCCTCGTGGCTAGGGTGTGGGCCCCCTCTGGTATTTTCTTCGCTCAGTATTATTTATTATTTACAAAAACAACTTTCGTGGAGTTTCAGCACTTTTGGAGTTGTGCAGAATAGGTCTCTAATATTTGCTCCATTTCCAGCCCAGAATTCCAGCTGTCGGCATTCTCCCTCTTTATGTAAACCTTGTAAAATAAGAGAGAATAGGCATAAGTATTGTGACATAATGTGTAATAACAGCCCATAATGCAATAAATATCGATATAAAAGCATGATGCAAAATGGACGTATCAACTCCCCCAATCTTAGACCTCGCTTGTCCTTAAGCGGAAGCCGGTAACGATAAATATGTCCACATGTTTAGAGGTAGAGGTGTCGATAAAATAAAATACGGACATGAGGACATCATGATCATTCTTATAACAACAACATATATGGATATTGTCATATAATTTCTTATGCTCAAATAATAATCTATTCACAAAGTCAAGTATGAATCAAAAACTTTATTGAGAATCAACAAACTATAATCTCAGTCATTGAAGCAATTGCAATTTATCATAGCATCAGAAAGAGTCTATGTCAGAGCTTTTCAGCAAGCCCACATACTCAACTATCATTTAGTCTTTCACAATTGCTAACACTCACGCAATACTTGTGCTTATGGAGTTTTAATCGGACACAGAGAAAGATAGGGGCTTATAGTTTCACGTCCCAACCTTTTACCTCAAGGGTAATGTCAACAATAATAATTCATGCTAACTTACATCCAATTAGATATATATATCAGGATCTTTCCAACAAATTGTGCTTGCCAAAAGATAAAATGTAAAAAGGAAAGGTGAAGATCACCATGACTCTTGCATAAGGTAGAAGATAAAAGTAAAAGATAGGCCCTTCCCAGAGGGAAGCAGAGGTTGCCATGCGCTTTCAGAGTTGGATGCACAAAATCTTAGTGCGAAAGAACGTCACTTTATATTGCCACTTGTGATATGGACCTTTATTATGCAGTCCGTCGCTTTTATTTCTTCCACATCACAAGATGGTATAAAGATTATTTCCTCCACACTAATCAATCATACATATTTAGAGAGCAATTTTTATTGCTTGCACCGATGACAAGTTACTTGAAGGATCTTACTCAATCCATAGGTAGATATGGTGGACTCGCTTGGCAAAACTGGGTTTAAGGGTATTTGGAAGCACAAGTAGTATCTCTACTTGGTGCAAAGAATTTGTCTAGCATGAGGGGGAAACGCAAGCTCAACATGTTGGATGATCCATGATAATATACTTTATCTCAGACATAAGAAAACATAACCCATTACGTTGTCTTCCTTGTCCAACATCAACTCTTTAGCATGTCATATTTTAATGAGTGCTCACAATCACAAAAGATGTCCAAGATAGTATATCTATATGTGAAACCTCTCTTTCTTTATTACTTCCTATTAATTGCAACGATGACCAAAACTATGTTTGTCAACTTTCAACAACTTTTAATCATCATACTCTTTCTATGTGAAGTCATTACTCTCCATAAGATCAATATGATCTCTTTATTTCTTTTTATTCCTTTTCTTTTCTTTTATTCACTCAAGATCATAGCTCACTGACTCGATTACATAGAGGGATCATAAAGCAAAACTCAAACCTATATCATACTAAAACTTTTATTCTACTAGATCAAGATAGTACTAAAAGGATCGAACAAAGAAAAACAATAAAGATAGAGAATTGATGGTGATACGATACCGGGGCACCTCCCCCAAGCTTGGCAGTTGCCAAGGGGAGTGCCCATACCCATGTGATTATATTTTGTTTTTCGGAGGTGATGATGATGGAGTTGTTGATGATGTAAATTGTGCTTTCAGCTTCTTCATATTGTAATTTAGGAGTGCAATTTCCTCCTTTAAATCATCGACCTCCAATTCCAGCTTGAAGAACTTGTCACATAAATCTCCTTTGCTTTTCTGTCGAAAACGAGAAGGAATGGATCGGTTGTTAGATAGTTTAGCCCTGTTCGGGAGACAAGATTGCTTGAACTTCACGCGCATATCCCCAGGTTGAGGTAGAGGGACATCCTCCCCCTCCGAACTTGAATCATTGATCCTTATCAAATGAGCATCCTCCTCCTCATCCGTAGTTCGACCACAAGGAGATAGATCTCCATAGGTCTTTGGGTCAGCAATGAGGTGTGAGACATAGCTCTCTCCGTCGGAATCCTGAGATGACATCTTGCTCCAAATCTGTGGCAGAAACAGCTCGAAAGAAAAACAGAGGATAATTGCGTGATACGGTGGTCAAAACCTTCGGGAGATTATATAATGATCTTTTACCGACCAAAATATGTATCGTGCAAGAAAACGAAGTCCGGAGAGCGCACGGGGTGCCCACGAGGCGGGCGGCGCGCCCTCCACCCTTGTGGAGCCCTCGTGTCCTTCCTGGACTTCTTCTTATTTTTCTATTTTTCTAAATATTCCAAAACGGAGAAAAATTGCCATAGAACTGTTTTGGAGTCGGTTTACCTACTGTACCACATACCTCTTCCTTTTCGGAGTCTGAAACGTTTTGGAAAGTGTCTCTTATGTATTATTCCGGGGTTACGGTTTCGATAACATTAGTTTCCACATTTATAGGATTACCTGAGATATAGTATTTGATTCTTTGACCGTTCACCACCTTCGGATTTGTGCCTTTGAAGTTGTTGATTTTTATGGCACCAGAACGATAGACCTCCTCGATGACATAAGGACCTTCCCATTTAGAGAGGAGTTTTCCTGCAAAAAATCTTAAACGAGAGTTGTATAGCAATACATAATCACCTACATTAAACTCACGCTTTTGTATTCTTTTGTCATGCCATCTTTTAACCTTTTCTCTAAACAATTTGGCATTCTCATAGGCTTGGGTTCTCCATTCATCAAGTGAGCCAATGTCAAATAGCCTCTTCTCACCGGCAAGTTTGAAATCATAATTTAGCTCTTTAATAGCCCAATATGCCTTATGTTCTAGTTCGAGAGGTAAGTGACATGCTTTTCCATAAACCATTTTATACAGAGACATATATGCAGTTCTATAAGCCCATAATGCATCATCAGGTTTTGGACTAATTCTTTCTAGATCTATTAACAGTCTTTTGCAAAATTAATTTGAGTTCTCTATTACTCAATTCAACTTGACCACTAGACTATGGGTGATATGGAGATGCAATTCTATGATTAACGTCATATTTAGCAAGCATTTTACGGAAAGCACCGTGAATAAAATGTGAACCACCATCAGTCATTAAATATCTATGGACTCCATACCTCGGAAAAATAACTTCTTTAAGCATCTTAATAGAGGTCTTATGATCAGAACTACTAGTTGGAATAGCTTCTACCCACTTAGTAACGTAATCAATAGCAACTAGAATATGTGTATATCCATTCGAGGCAGGAAACGGTCCCATATAATCAAAGCCCCAAACATCAAATGGTTCAATAACAAGTGAATAATTCATAGGCATTTCTTGATGTCTACTAATATTACCAATTCTTTGACGTTCATCACAAGATAAGACAAACTTATGGGCATCCTTAAAGAGAGTAGGCCAATAAAAACTGAATTGCAATACCTTATGTGCAGTTCTGTCTCCAGCGTGGTGTCCTCCATAAGCTTCGGAGTGACACTTGTGCCGGAGTTGTTCCTGTTCATGCTCAGGTACACAACGTCTAATGACCTCATCTACTCCTTCTTTATAAAGATGTGGGTCTTCCCAGAAGTTATGTCTTAAATCATAGAAAAACTTTTTCATTTGGTGGTATGTGAAACTAGGTGGTATGAATTTAGCAAAAATGTAATTAGCATAATCAGCATACCATGGAGCAGTACGAGAAGGATTTATGACATTTAGTTGTTCATCAGGAAAGCTATCATCAATAGGTAGTGGGTCATCAAGAACATTTTCTAATCTAGACAAGTTGTCTGCAACGGGGTTCTCAGCTCCCTTTCTATCAGTAATATGCAAATCAAATTCTTGTAGCAAGAGAACCCATCTAATAACTCTAGGTTTAGCATCTTTCTTTTCCATAAGATATTTAATAGCAGCATGATCAGTGTGAATAGTTACTTTAGAATCAGCAATATAAGGTCTAAACTTATCACAAGCAAATACAACTACTAAGAAATCTTTTTCAGTAGTAGCATAATTTCTCTGGGCATTGTCTAGAGTTTTACTAGAATATTGAATAACATTTAATTTTTTATCAACTCTTTGCCCTAGAACAGCACCTACAACATAACCACTAGCATCACACATAATTTCAAAGGGTAAATTCCAATCAGGTGGCTGAACGATAGGTGCAGAAATCAATGCTTTCTTAAGTATTACAAATGCTTCTACACAATCATCATCAAAGACAAATGGTATATCTTTTTGTAATAAATTAGTCAGAGGCCGAGCAATTTTTGAGAAGTCCTTAATGAACCTCCTGTAAAACCCGGCATCACTAAGGAAACTTCTTATACCTTTGATGTCCTTGGGACATGGCATCTTTTCAATAGCATCAACTTTAGCTTTATCAACTTCAATACCTCTTTTAGAAATTTTATGCCCCAAGACAATACCTTCATTAACCATAAAGTGGCACTTCTACCAATTCAAGACACTATTAGATTCTTCACTTCTCTGCAAAACTCGATCAACGTTGCTCAAGCAATCATCAAAAGAGGATCCATAGACAGAGAAATCGTCCATGAAAACCTCACAAATCTTTTCACAAAAATCAGAGAATATAGCCATCATGCATCTTTGAAAGGTAGCAGGTGCATTACATAAACCAAAGGACATACGTCTATAAGCAAAGTACCGAAAGGACAAGTAAATGTGGTCTTGGCTTGATCATCAACTGATGCAGTTATTTGAGAGAAACTAGAATAACCATCTAGAAAGCAAAAATGTGTATGTTTGGATAATCTTTCTAGCATTTGATCAATAAAAGGTAAGGGGTAATGATATTTTTTAGTAGCTTTATTTAATTTGTGGAAATCAATTACCATCCTATAACCTGTAATAATTCTTTGCGGAATCAATTCATCTTTATCATTAGGAACGACAGTAATACCCCCTTCTTAGGGACACAATGGACAGGACTCACCCACTGACTATCAGCAACGGGATAGATTATACCTGCCTCAAGGAGCTTTAGTATTTCCTTACCACTTCTTTCATCTTCAGATTCAGCCGTCGTTGGTGATCAATAACTGGTTTGGCATCTTTCTCCAAATTTATGTTGTGTTAACTTAGAGTGGGACTAATGCCCTTAAGATCATCAAGAGTATATCCAATAGCAGTACGGTGCTTTTTCAGAGTTTTCAATAATTTTTATTCCTCCTTCTCTGAAAAGTTAGCACTAATAATAACAGGATATATCTTCTTTTCATCAAGATAAACATATTTGAGGGTATCAGACAATGGTTTAAGCTCAAACACAGGATCAGCCTTGGGTGGAGGAGGATCCCCTAGGATTTCAACAGGCAAGTTGTGTTTCAGAATAGGTCCTTGTTTAAAGAACACTTCATCTATTTCCCTTCTTTCATTCATAAACATATCATTTTCATGGTCTAGCAAATATTGTTCTAAAGGATCACTAGGAGGTACGGCAATAGAAGCAAGACCAATAATTTCATCTTTACAAGGCAATTCCTCTTCATGGTGTTGTCTATGAAATTTAGAAAAGTTGAACTCATGAGACATATCATCCAAACCAACAGTAACAACATCCTTTTTGCAATCTATCTTAGCATTAACGGTATTTAAGAAGGGTCTACCAAATATAATAGGACAAAAGCTATCTTGTGGGGAACCAAGAACAAGAAAATGAGCAGGATATTTAGTTTTCCCACACAAGACTTCAACATCTCTAACAATCCCAATTGGTGAAATAGTATCTCTATTGGCAAGCTTAATGGTGACATCAATTTCTTCTAACTCAGCGGGTGCAATATCATGCATAATTTCTTTATATAAGTCAATAGGTATTGCACTAGCACTAGCATCCATATCACACAAGCCATGATAACAATGATCTCCTATTTTAACAGAAATAACATGCATGCCTACCACAGGCCTATGTTTATCTTTAGCACAAGGTTTAGCAATTCTAGCAGTTTCATCACAGAAATAAATAACATGCCCATCAATATTATCAGCCAAAAGATCTTTAACAATAGCAATATTAGGTTCGACTTTAACTTGCTCAGGAGGTGTATAAGTTCTAATATTGCTTTTACGAACCACAGTTGAAGCTTTAGCATGATCCTATATTCTAACAGGGAAAGGTGGTTTCTCAACTTAAGAAGTAGGAACAATAGGATCATTATAAGTGATAGTCTTTTCTTCAATTTTAATAGGTTCAACTACTTTTACTTCTATGAGAGGATGATATTTAAACCACTTCTTCCTAGGGAGATCAACGTGAGCAGCAAAATATTCACAAAAAGACGCTACTATCTCATAGTCAAGTCCAAATTTAGTGCTGAATTTACGGAAAACATCGATGTCCATAAAAGATTTAACACAATCAAACATAGGTGTTATACCTGACTCCTTACCTTCGTCGAGGTCCCAATCTTCAGAGTTGCATTTAATTCTTTCCAATAAATCCCATTTGAATTCAATAGTCTTCATCATAAAAGAACCAGTACAAGAAGTATCGAGCATGGTGCGATTGTTGTCAGAAAGCCGAGCATAAAATTTTTGAATAATCATTTCTCTTGAGAGCTCATGATTGGGGCATGAATATAACATTGACTTAAGCCTCCCCCGAGGTTGAGCGATGCTTTATCCTTCGCGAGGCCAAAAATTATATATATAATTACGATCACTATGAACAAGATGCATAGGATAAAACTTCTGATGAAATTCCAATTTCAATCGCTTATAGTCTGATGATCCCATATCATCACATAGCCTATACCATGTCAATGCATATCCCTTCAAAGATAAAGGGAAGACATTCTTCCTGATAACATCATTGGGCATACCTGCAAGCTTAAATAATCCACAAACTTCATCCACATAGATTAGGTGCTCATTAGGATGTAATGTTCCATCTCGTGCAAAAGGATTAGCTAGCAGTTTTTCTATCATACCCGAAGGAATTTCAAAGTAGACATTTTCATTTTCAGTAGGTTCAGTAGGTTGAGGAGCAACTCTTTGCTCTACTGGTCGGGGTGAAGACACCCCGAACAAGCCCCTCAGAGGATTACTTTCCATAGTAACAAGTGACAGTAAATTTCAGCACACTATATAAATTTTTCCATACCAAATTCCACCTACCAAAGGAGCTTCACTCCACGGCAACGGCGCAAAAAAGAGTCTTGATGACCCACAAGCATAGCGGATCTATCGTAGTCCTTTCGATAAGTAAGAGTGTCGAACCCAACGAGGAGCAGAAGGAAATGATAAGCGGTTTTCAGCAAGGTATTCTCTGCAAGCACTGAAATTATCGGTAACAGATAGTTTTGTGATAAGATAATTTGTAACGAGCAACAAGTACCAAAATTAAATAAAGTGCAGCAAGGTGGCCCAATCCTTTTTTTAGCAAAGGACAAGCCTGGACAAACTCTTATATAGAGAAAAGCGCTCCCGAGGACACCTGGGAATTATCGTCAAGCTAGTTTTCATCACGTTCATATGATTCGCGTTCGGTACTTTGATAATTTGATATGTGGGTGGACCGATGCTTGGGTGCTGTCCTTACTTGGACAAGCATCCCACTTATGATTAACTCCTATTGCAAGCATCCGCAACTACAATAGAAGTATTAAGGTAAACCTAACCATAGCATGAAATATGTGGATCCAAATCAGCCCCTTACGAAGCAACGCATAAACTAGGGATTAAGCTTCTGTCACTCTAGCAACCCATCATCTACTTATTACTTCCCAATGCCTTCCTCTGGGCCCAAATAATGGTGAAGTGTCATGTAGTCGACGTTCACATAACACCACTAGAGGAGAGACAATATACATCTCATAAAAATATCGAACGAATACCAAATTCACATGACTACTAATAGCAAGACTTCTCCCATGTCCTCAGGAACAAACGTAACTACTCACAAAGCATATTCATGTTCATAATCAGAGGGGTATTAATATGCATATAGGATCTGAACATATGATCTTCCACCAAAGAAACCAACTAGCATCAACCACAAGGAGTAATCAACACTACTAGCAACCTACAGGTACCAATCCCAGACTTAGAGACAAGAACTGGATACAAGAGATGAACTAGGGTTTGAGAGGAGATGGTGCTGGTGAAGATGTTGATGGAGATTTGCCCCTCCCGATGAGAGGAGCGTTGGTGATGACGATGGCGATGATTTCCCCCTCCCGGAGGGAAGTGTCCCCGGCAGAACAGCTCCGCCGGAGCCCTAGATTGGTTCCGCCAAGGTTCCGCCTCGTGGCGGCGGAGTCTCGTCCCGAAAGCTTGCTTATGATTTTTTTTCTCGGACGAAAGACTTCATATAGCGGAACATGGGCACCGGAGGGCCACCAGGGGGCCCACGAGGTAGGGGCGTGCCTAGGGGGTAGGGCGTGCCCCCCACCCTCGTGGCCAGGGTGTGGGCCTCCTCTGGTATTTTCTTCGCTCAGTATTTTTAATTATTTCCAAAAATAACTTCCGTGGAGTTTCAGGACTTTTGGAGTTGTGCAGAATAGGTCTCTAATATTTGCTCCTTTTCCAGCCAAGAATTCCTGCTGGCAGCATTCTCCCTCTTTATGCAAACCTTGTAAAATAAGAGAGAAAAGGCATAAGTATTGTGACATAATGTGTAATAATAGCCCATCATGCTATAAATATCGATATAAAAGCATGATGCAAAATGGACGTATCAGGGAGCCGCTGCAGGGCACGTCCGCTCGCGTGGCTTGGCGGAGACGGCTTAGAGGTCGACGTCTGACACTACTAGGAAAAGGCCTGCTAGTGGCGCACCTGTTTTGGCTACTAATGGCGCACTACAGGTGCGCCACTAGCATCACGCCATTAGAATTTTTTGCTAATGGCGCACCAGGGAGTGCGCCATTAGTATATCCCACGGTGCACCATTACTATCTGACTTAGTAATGGCGCACCACATAGAAGTGTGTTATTACTCACAATTTTTTTTCAAAATTTTTTCCGATTTTTTTCCAAAATTTAAAAAAAAATTCAATTTTTTTTCTTAATCTCGGGTCAGTATGGCTTAATCTCAAGTCAAATCAAACTCCATGGTCAAACTTCCCGGAAGGTCATCCATCCTCACACTACTCCAGCCCGAGCACGCTTAACTTCGCAGTTCTATCCAACCCCAGCACCAGCTCACTTCACAGGCACTTGTTGATATATCTATCATATCAATCCTATTAAACCGTGTTGATGTCTAGGACTTTGTTCATGTTCATGAGTGTGATGAAATTTTGAAAAAATATTTCAAACTTCCCGGTCATATTACGTATCATATTTTGAAAAAAAAATCCAAAAAAAACGTTTTTTTGAAACCAATTTTTTTTCTTTTACTAGTGGCGCACCTAGCAATTGGTGCGCCACTAGTAAGTTTGATTTTTTTTCTTTTTCCCCCCTCTAGATCTTAAAAGCCCCGTATCTTTCGTTCTGTTAGGTTTTTGGGGATTGAACGGGGTTCCCCCGGTTCAAATCGTATGTTACTTTTCGAGTAGATGGTTTTTCATATAAAAAACTTTTTAATCCGAGTTCGTATGCAAAAGTTATGCCCATTTTACAAATTCCAGAGATATTTTGCAAATAAAGTCGAAATTCGTATTTGTAAATATTCCCAACAACTAGACCACATATCACATG
>NC_057805.1:187872119-187891500 GCF_018294505.1 Triticum aestivum | reverse complement strand
CACCACACCCACGGTGCGCCATTACTAACTTTGAAAAAAAATTGTTAGTAGTGGCGCACTGAGGGTGTGGTGCGCCATTACTAGTTAAAACTAGTAATGGCGCACTGTCCCTTCGGTGCGCCATTACTAGTTTTGAAAAAAAAATAAAAAAAATTTGTTAGTAGTGGCGCACCGAGGGTGTGGTGCGCCATTACTAGTTAAACTAGTAATGGCGCACTATCCCCTGGTGCACCATTACTAGTTTTGAAAAAAATTGTTAGTAGTGGCGCACCGTGGATGTGGTGCGCCATTATTATTTGGACACTAATGGCGTACCAACACATGGTGCGCCATTAGTATATAGTAGTGGCGCACCACATGTGTGGTGCGCCATTAGTGTCCATATTATCTATAGCCCTTTTCCTAGTAGTGTGAGCTTCTTGGTGCGTCGAAGGGACGTGTGGAGGCCGGTGGCCGTGGTGGTTGCGAGCGGCGTCGCCGGTGGCGTTGCGGGAACAGAGCAGAGGAGGGGCAGGGGGTCGTGGGAGAGAGGGGAGAGGTGCATGGGTCGAGAGGGAGTGCGTTGCACTTGGGAGGCGTCCAGACCCTCGGCGGCAAGCAGGAGCTGGCGAGACGCGTGCTCGCGAGCGGTAGCCACGCGCGCTGCGTCCTTCTGGCGCGAGGTTAGTGGTGACTGGCAGGCGCCAGTGGGCTAGGACGGCACAGTGCCAGGCCAAGTAAGTGGCTCAGCTGAGTCCTCTATCTCTCTCTCTCTCTCTCTCTTTTCTAATTCTGTTTATGTTTTCTATTTATTTTCCTCTGTTTTGATTTAGTTTAAAAACTAAACCATTTTTAAAACTCCTGAAAATATTTGTGAGCACTATTGAAATTATTCCCAACAGCCCTCAACTAGTTTCAGAATTATTAGAGCATTTAAAATATTTATAGGAATTAAATGCCCCAATTCAAATGCAATATGATTTAATTCAAAAATCCAGAAATGACCTAGAAATATGTTCATCATTTTTGGCAGAGGTTTTTACCTTTATCAGAAATAATGAGCATTTCCAAAGGGCATTTTGGGTTCATTGAAAATGATTTTATGTTGAACCTATTTGGTTTGATCTGGTGCTAGGGTTTGTTCAATCCCAATTTCAAATTCAAAAGAATTTAAACATGATGCAACACATGACTAGCTAGCTCAGAGCATACCAGAACTAGGGATGTGATGGTCTTGTTGCACCAACATTGAAACCATTGCTTGATTCCTCGAGACTCCGCGCCTGCACTTTCCTCCTTAGCACCAAAGCGTCTCCGATATTACAATGAATAACATTGGCACGACGATGCTACGCCAACCACAGTTGCTCTATGCAAGCAGCATAACAACTCGAGGCAGCGGAAAGTCTACTGGCAGCGGAACAATGAACGATGATGATGGACTCCAATCCGTAGGGACTCTAGCTGGAACGTTTATCCTAGCTCACGAACACAGGAACTAAAACAATCAATTAAGCAATCCAGGCATGACCTACAAACTGGCATGACATGCCAAGTTAGTACATTGAATGTACTTGCAAGCTCACAATAACAAAAAGTAGTCAAGACAAACAACGGCATGGAATTAGCGGGTTAAACCAATCATGAACATGATATTAACTTAACAATGTGGCATGCACAACTGAACATGATACAACTTTAGCATGGCATGAGCATATGAACATGATGATACTGCATACAACAGGTTAACATTATCATGCACCAACTTACTCTGCTCGCGTTACCTCGTAGCCAACACATGTATCAACTTACCAACATCGGTATCCACAATACCTTCGTGATCCTCTCGTGATCACAACCAATCTCTTTCTCATCCACGCCCCGGGGTTGTTATTAACCATGTTATTATTGTTGTTGGCTCATAGTGTGAGCGACTACGAACCAGGCCCATATCAGCGGGCGCGGCTATCGATTGATTAAAAACACACACTCTGTAGAGATAGCGCACTTTACCCAGATCATGGAACCCATGGCCTCACACTCCCATTCGGCTGGACCAACGACGTTCCAAAAAAACCAATCTACTGCCATGACACTCCCCCGACCACTCCGACCAACTCCCCTTTGGGCTAAGTCATGAGTGGCCCTGTGCCTACCAAAGGCATCAACGGCCACCCTCGTGGCAAAGCATAAATGGTCCCAAACGGGGACAATGGATCCATACTCAACAACGGGCACACAAGGCTTATGTCGTCCTACTCGGCCATTGTAGCGCCCATAACCTTCCCTTATTGGAGGCACCGGCGAGAGGCATGAAAATAAACCACATTAGGGCCTTCCCATAAAAGCAAATGTTGTTGCACTTGTTATCCGGTTAAACTTGAATGCAATAAGCTAAGCCATAATACAAAAACATGATGTAACTAGAATTCATGGTCATGATATCAACATGGGGGTGCAACATAATCATCGAGCATAACCACAATGAATCATATATCTGAAGGAGCATGGCATACCAACGAGCATGAAAAACACAAGCATTACCCTACCATAAGCATAACATGACTACTGGCATCATAAATAAACATCATGCAAGAACATAACAAGAATACTACCAAGTGAGCATGTAACCATCTAGATGCAACAGAACAAACATAGGAATGGTACTGAATAACAAACTAAGCATGCATCCGAAGAACATCACTGCTACCAGCATGTATTACTACCACCAAGCATGACTTACGAACATGATACTAACAAGTAGTACAAGATAACAATATGCATCAGAACATAGCATGCAGGCGAACAAGAAACCACGAGCATAACCGAAACAACGACGGTAGTAGCAAACAAGCAGACATATAATGGGTAATCTTTTATTAAATATTCAAGTAGAAACCATGTCTACTTCATGCCTATCATTCAAGTGGCTACTGTGGCTTGCCTGAGGGTGATGGCGACTCCGGGAAGAAGTGCGGTGAAGCCGCGGAACGAAACGCCGGACGATTCTCTCTCGGAGGGGGATGATTAGAGGCAAGGTTATAATGATCATTTTCATAGTGTGAACACCTAGTGAAAATGTTACCAACAGAAAGATCTCGACGAGACAAAGAAGTGAGCGTTGGTTTCACCTCAATCAGAGTTATGGTTGCGGAGTTATGAAGAGTGGAAGAATAAGAAGGACCAATTTGTGAATATTTTCATCACCAACGGGTCCCTGAGTGGATAAGGCAAAAACAGATTTGAGAAAATAAGCTTTCTGACTTAGAAAGCGTACTTCAAGCCGAAGTAGAAACAAAATATGCTTTCAGAAAGAAGAAAAAGTACTCTGGGAAAATATGTTTCCACTTGCCATGTGGGGTCGAGGGGGTGTGCCACTGCGCGTGGCATCCAGGTGCAGGGGGGAGGGGCACGGGCGCTCGTCCTCTATCCCCCCGCTCCTGTGCCTCGTGTGAAGCAGAGCAGCGGCAGGGGAGGGGAGGGGAGCGGCGGCCTAGCCGGCTCCGGCCATCCGGCCCGGCCGAGGGCACCGGCGGGTGCGGCCCGACATGGCGCGTCCGTCCAGGGGGGTCGGACGGCCCCGGGGAGAAGAGGAGAGCGCGGGGGTGGAGGAGGACCAAGAGGTCAGGGAGGCACGCGGTGGTGGTGGACTCCAGTGAAGCAGCGGCTCCGGCAAGGGGGCAAGTGGGTGTGGCGGCTGAGTGGAACGAGGGGGACACGGTGGACGTGGTGGGAGGAGGAGAGGAGGCTTGAGATGGCCGGAATCATGCCGAGGCCGAGGCAGCCATGGCGATCGGCGGCAGACAGAAGAGGAAATGGCGAGGTGGGGCTGGTCTGGTGGGTGGGGGAGGTCTAGGAGAGGCTTGGGGTTGCGAGAGAACCTGGTGGGTCCTTACATAGGTGCGGGAGGGAGGAGGAGGAGGAACCAGAAGCTGCAGACGATTACGAGCTACCTGTAGGACATTAATTGTGACACCCAAAGAAATTTTTTTGGTTTTATCAAAATCTTTTATTTGATTTGAGGAGGGTATTTAAATTTTCTTCTAAAGAACTCTCCCTCTCAAAAATCTCCTTTTTATGACAAGTGTTTGTTTGGTTTCACCCCAGATTTGATTGTTGGTCTTGGAGGTTTTTCATCCCATGTTGGCTCAAGGGTTTTTCATTTCGAAAAATATTTTTGAAAATCTTTTAAATAATCCTATGGAATTTGGAGTGATCTTTTCCGCTTTCAAAAAATCCCTCTTGCCATGACCCAAGTGGAAATCCCCTCCCAAAAGCCTTTCCCCATCTTTGGATCTTGATATACTTCAAATCCAGCAGTCTGAACCTCCCCATAAATTTTCTTCCATTTAATTCTTATCAAAAATAATTTCTGCCCTCTACTTTGGCTCTTGGAGATTTACAAAGGAGCTACCCTTTCTACTTTGAGTTCTGCCTTCAAACCAATTTCCCTAGCTACTCCTTAGAGCCCTCAACCAAGATCCATGAAGATCCCTCCAGTTCAAATATTTCAAATTGTACTTGCTGCAAGTTTGGACCTTATTTGCCAAATTTGATGAAATTCATTTGTTTCCTCCTCCCAAAAATCTGAGAAAATTCAGGCAGCCTCTGGATGCATTGAGAGGTCACCTCACCAAGTCCCAGCTCTAGAAAAAAATTTCTTCATGCCAAATCATTTCGTCGAACACCTGATGGACACTGTTGCTGTCAATGTTCAGAGTTCAGTTAAACAGTTTCAGTAACCACTGTCGTTTTCTTCAGAGCTCGTTCTCGATCTCGCCAGTACCCCGGTGGCGCCTTGCTCCCTGTTCCCTCCCTCTTATCCCCCGCGCCGCACGATCGCCTGGAGGTTTGCGGGCGTCGGCGATGAGCAGGAGGAGGTGCGCCACCCGTGAGCGACGGCAGCAGCGGCTTTGCGGCTGCCAGAAAGAGGCGCGGCGTTGGACGGCGCCGTCCAGCGCCGCCCAAGCCACCGGAGGCCGCCGCGTGGCCATCCACTCACCCGTGCACGCTGCCATCCGTCATCGTGAACTGCTAGGCGTAGAGCGCGCTCTCTGCCGCCGTCGTGCCCGTACGGCCGCCCCGTCGAGGACCAGTGCATTACGCCAAGCCCGACCGAGGTTTAGCGGGGGAACGGCACCAGTGATCCTCCCTGATGGTGCCCGGCCTCCTAAATCCCCTGCCCAACCCCTGCCTCACCGTAATCGCTCGCTGGAGCTACCCCGTTCATGAACACCCCCTCGGATCGCCTATAAAAGGAGGCCCCGAGCTCGAACTCGAACCCACACCACCTCTGCACACCACAAATACCACGCCAAGCCACTGGGAGAGCCCCGACGGAGCCTTCTTCCCCAACTTCGGCCGCCTCGACCCGCCACGGGATCCAGCTCGATTCACCCCCGTGCGTGCACCTCTACCTCTCAGCTCTTGCCAGTAGCTTCCTAATGCATCCACTCTTCTGACCCACGCTTCAATTTGGAGTTTGCAGCGCCCACCGCAGTTCTCCACCATCGCCCGAACCACCGTCCGCCTGAGAAAGTGTCGCCGTCGACGTGGTGCTCTCCGCCGGCCAAGTCCACCACCCACCGACGCGGAAGGACACCCTGAAACTCTTGGTACCCTCCGATCTCCCTGCCTCGCCGTGTTTCGACGCCGGCGACCACCGCAGCCTTCGGGCGCCGGCGAGCCCCATTGGAGTTTTAAACCCGACGGGTGGACCCCCCGTCAGCCTCTCTTCTTTCCCCCCCTCGAACCGTTTTCTGTTGGCGCCTTCAGGCAAATGCGCTTTCTCTTTGGGCTCGCGCATTTCTTTCCGAATCGTTTTCTGGTTTTTCAAACAAGTCCCTGGTTCTTTTCTGTTTCATCACAGATCAGTCCATGGACTAAAACACTTATAACTTTTTAATAAAAGATGATTTTTGATTGATTATTTTTCTGACAGTCTTGTATCTTTGTCTAGTTTTTTATAGTATTTATTTGGAAAAAATTTGGAACAATTTTTACGCACGCTACGATGTTCACGTTAGTATACGGTTTCGTTATACCGTAGGTTCCGGAGGAGGTGACGGAGCCGCGAACTTCGCCGAGCTAGACTCCGACTTCTCTGAACCAGGCAAGCATGTTTGAACCTTTGATATGATAGGTGTTTTGCATGTTTGCTTGAATGGTTTGTGCATGGCATATGAGCATCGGTGAGTATTGCGTTGCATGCAAGGCAACTATCCGTGTGTTCCGAAGTTAATGTGATCTTGTATGAGAGATGACCTGATCGTGTGGTGACATGAAAGGTAGTAAGATGGTATTGCTGTAGCATGCCAGTCTTACGTCATCCGATAAACTCCGACGTTAACATGGACTGAGCCACGTTACCGTTCTTCCCCTTTCGTGCTGCCACATGTTTTCTGCAAAGAATACGGTTTAGTGAGTTATTAACCTCTTTCCGTGTACACACCAAATAGAGGGGCCGGGATGAGGGTTCCATGGCCCTGGATTAAAGCCAGTCATCCGGTCAGGGGGCATGGGTGTTTCCGGTTGGGAACGAGAGGGGGGCACCCCTTAGAGCGCGCGTATATAAATTTGATCCCATGCTACGCGAGGTTGTAGCCTCCCCGTCTCAAAGATTTTCTTGAACGTTGCCGAGGGTGATTCCTGGCATCGGAATGTTGAATGGGTGTGTACTGGTTAGATGTGTTTCTCCTAAAACACCGTAAACGGAACTAGTCCCTGTGACTACTGAAATCCGTTGGCTGTGGTTAAAGTACAAACTCTGCAGAGTCAAATCCTTCCGAGTCATCGTGTCCATGGTCAAGGACCATGGCCAGCATATCCATATCTATGTCAATCCTCGTGGTAAATCCCCGGTGAACAAGCTTGAGTAGTATACCCGTTGAATTGTTATTCCTATGGATGGACTAACCTTTTGTTTATCTCGTACTTGAATATTCCCTTGAAATGAATTAAATTCATGAGCTACTAAAATATTAAGTTGTGAGATATAAGCCCCTTATGTGATGTCGCTCAGACGTCCGACTGTGGCACGCCCGTTATTTACTTTATATATAAGCCCTTTATGTGATGTCGCTCAGACGTCCGACTGTGGCACTCTCGTCATTTACTTTCAATATAAGCCCTTTATGTGATGTTGCTCAGACGTCCGACTGTGGCACGCCTGTTATTTACTTTATGTATAAGCCCTTTATGTGATGTTGCTCAGACGTCCGACTGTGGCACAACCGTTATTTACTTTTGATACAAGCCCTTTATCTGATGTCGCTTCAGACGTCCGAATGTGGCACGCACTGTTATTTATTTTTCCATTATAAGCCCTTTATGGGGTGTCGCCTTGACGCCCGACTGCGGCATTGTTATTTCATTTGTATCCTTTGGAGGAGTCATTCAGACACTCGATTGGCCTTCGGTATTACTTTGGGATTTCGGGAGGACTACCGCCCGACTCCCCTTTTATTTTCCATGCATTGCTATCTCGTTGTTTGAGTGCGCTCTATTAATCTGATCATATGCATCATGTTTACATTTGTTATATCTTATGTCCAAACTATCTTGCAAGTACTTTCATAGTACTCACCTGGCTTGTTGATTTGGCCAGATATTGACGAAGGCGATCTCATGGATGAAGAGTTTGATAGTGAGTCCGACGCCTAGAGGAATCCCAATCAGTCCCGTGCGATCCTGGATATTGGTCACTTGTATTATATACGCTTCCGCCACCCACAATAAGTATCCTCGAGCCTCACTCCGACGCTCGAAGAGCTGTTAGATTCAGGAGTCATGTCACCCACTTCGCTGTGACATATCCACCACCGCTTTTATCGTGAGTTAGTAGTTATGCCACCCTATCCGCCTTTATGTGTAATATCGGCGTGTTTGTAATAAATTGTTGAGCAGTCTCCGCTCAACCTTGTATTATATTTAGTACTCCTGGTTTTTCCTTTTGTGATCAAGATTTTGTCTACAAGTGAGAAGGATTCTTCTCTACTGGTCCGTAAAAGGGATCGATTTCTCAATAAATATTTTTATTGGAAAACCGGTCGTGACAAGCTTGGTATCAGAGCCAGGCTGACTGTAGGAAGCCACTAGGTGCGATCGCTAATCGGTTATTAGCGTCTTTGGTGCTTTTTCAGCATTTTTGCAAATGTAGCTATTTTCTGTTGGTCATCATAAATTTATGATATGACTACTCAGAATTTTTGCCTACTTTTGTAGATGGCTGGCAGCAACTGCGAGACTCGGGTGTTCACTAATGTGCCCGAGGGGTTTGTCAAACTCCTCGTGTCCATCACCAAGCTCGCGATCGGGCCAGCGACTCATCCGGAGTTCACGCTTTACCAGCACAAGCTCAGCGACGACGTGTCTATGCACCAGGCCGTGGTGCAATTCAAGGGAGGACGTTCTGCGTCTCGCCACTTCCTTTTTGTGGGAAGGGCCATTCCTACGGAGAGGCATGCCATGCAGATGGCTGCCCATGAGGCGATAGCTCGCCTTCGGGACATTCTTCCTTCGATGAAGACTCGTCGCTACCGCTACCTCCCATGCCATGTGCCATATACTAGTCACTATGCATTCGCCTGCCATAGGGGAGAGCGAAATGAAGCTATCGAGATGCTTGTTGAGTATCTCAAAGCTCTGGAGGAAGATTTCGACAACCTCGTGGATGATATTGTGGCTGCCCGCATGGACTTAGTTCGGGGCGGTTCTGGCAGCAGGAAGGAGCTTCTCCACATGGCACCGCCACTGACGTTCGTCTCGTCCTCAGTGTCCTATTCACCTGCCATTTTGGCCACTGCTCGCCGTCTGCCTACCACTGAGGAGTTCGACCGGGTCATTGCTCCTACTCCAGTCAGAGCTGCACCGCCTGCCGCACCCGCACTACCGCCTGTCGCACCCGCGCCATCACCTCAACGCAGTGCTACGTGCCTGGAGCCTTTTAAGGAGGAGGTGGAGGTTGAGTCTCCTGCACCGCTGGGTCTTACCCTCGGCAAGGGGAAGGACATCTTCACCATCTCCGACTGAGTGCGCCTAGTCGCCGCGCGATGTGCCTGCATGTATGATATGTTTTTATGTACGTTAGTTTGTAGTATTTGTGTGCGCCTCATGTAGTATCCCGGAGGAGTGTGCTAGCCTAATAACATGTCAGGAGTGTGTGCGCACGTCCTGAGTGATGTATCGTGTGTTTCCGTGTCGCGTGTAAGTTATGTGCTAAGCAGTCCTTCTCCGTGCGCAGTCAAATGTTTTCTTGAAAAATCTTGAGGTCTTTTAAATTTTTGCCTTTGCAAGATTTTCCTTGTGCCACACAGTTCTTCTCATGAGTTTTGCAAAATAATACCCCAGAGTGGAAAATGTCTCGTCCGTGGACTCGTTCCATGCCAAATCCACCAGAAGAAGTTTATGGAACACAGACAAGCAACAACTTCACTCAGGGACAGTCTAGTCAACAGGACAGTGAGGCAGCCTTATCTCAAGTATGCCATCTTTTCGAACAGAGCCAACAGCAACACCAAGAAATGATGAATCACGTCATCAATATGGGAAATCACCGTGAGCCATACCAACCGCACTCCAAGTTGTCTGAACTGCAGAAGACACGCCCTCCAACGTTTGCTCACACTGATAGGCCGCTTGAAGCCGATGATTGGCTTCGTGACATCGAAAGAAAGTTGATTATTGCTCAATGTTTTGATCATGAGAAGGTGCTTTATGCACCTCACTACCTCACTGGAGCAGCTGCAGCATGGTGGGAGAACTTCCTACACATGCATCCCAGTGAACACAACATCACCTGGGAAGAGTTTAAGGAAGGTTTTCGTGGGGCACACATCCCCAGGAGCATCATAAAAATCAAGAAAAGAGAATTTGATGACCTCAAGCAGAGAGGCATGTCAGTGAAGGAATACAACAGTCAGTTTACCCAGCTATCTCGTTATGCCTACGACGAACATATGACTGAGAACAAGAGGATGGAAAAATTCTTGGACGGCCTGGCACCGGCACTAAGATGCCAACTAGTCGTACACACTTTCCCAGATTTCAAAACTCTGGTTGACAAGGCCATTTCTTTGGAGAATGAGCACCGCAGTCTGGAGGATATTCGTAAGCGAAAGAGGGACAAGACGACTCTTGCTCGCAACAACCGAAGCAAGACTGATGTTCAGAGGAATGAAGCGAGAAAATCCACGACTACTGCTCTAAGGCCAATCAGTCAGTTTCATTCAAGGGACAAGGACTTTACATACCGTCCAGGGGTCACTTGCTATGCTTGTGGTGAAGAAGGGCACTATGCCAAACAGTGCCCAAAGCCAAGGAACTCGGCCCCGAAGCCGAACAATGGTGTGAATAATCCAGCCCCCAAGCGCAACAATTTCAATCCCAACAACAACCACAGGAAGGGTCACCTGAACCATGTGACCAGGGAAGAAGCGCAGAATGCCCCAGACATCGTGCTCGGTACGTTCCCTGTCAACACAGTACCTGCCACGGTTTTGTTTGATTCTGGAGCTTCTCAGTCGTTCATTTCGAAGAGTTTTGTTTTGCAACATGATTTTCCGATACTTCCTTTGGAAAAATCTATGATCATCAAGTCCCCCGGAAATAAGCAGATCACTCAGAGTTACTGCCAAGGAGTGATTATTGAATTCGAAGGACTAAAGTTTCAGGCTAATCTCATCGTTTTGGAAAATAAAGGACTGGATGTTATCCTAGGGATGGACTGGTTGACCACCAACAAAGGATTTATTGACTGTTTCAATCGGACTGTAATCCTCACTCATCATCACGGCAAGACAATAAAAGTTACAACTCAAGAGCGACCACGGTCACGACAACCAAAGCTGAACAAAGTAGACATTTCAGAATTGAGAAAAGTTCCAGTGGTGTGCGAATTTCCCGACGTATTTCCAGAAGAACTACTAGGCATGCCACCAGACCGAGAGATAGAGTTCAGCATTGAACTAGCACCTGGCACCACCCCCATTTATAAGAAGCCTTATAGAATGGCACCATCCGAGTTGGTAGAATTGATGAAGCAAATAAAGGAATTACTGGACAAGGGATTTATTCGAGCCAGCTCCTCACCATGGGGTTCACCAGTGTTATTCGCCAAGAAAAAAGATGGGACACTGAGATTGTGTATAGACTATCGAGCTCTCAATATGGTCACCATCAAAAACAAATATCCGATGCCACGGATAAATGATTTGTTTGACCAGCTCGCACAAGCCAAGGTGTTCTCAAAAATTGATTTAAGATCGGGATATCATCAATTGAAAGTATGGACAGAAGATATCCCTAAGACAACATTCACCTCCAGATACGGATTATATGAGTTCACAGTAATGCCGTTTGGACTGACGAACGCCCCCGCATATTTCGTCCACCTCATGAACAAAGTGTTTATGAAATTCATGGAGAAATTTGTTGTGGTGTTCATTGATGACATTCTGGTATATTCAAGGACACTAGAAGAGCATGCTGAACATCTCAGAATTGTTTTGGGAGAATTAAGGAAACATCAATTGTACGCCAAATTTAGCAAGTGTGAATTTTGGCTAAGGCAAGTTGGTTTCCTAGGCCATATATTAACCCAAGAAGGCGTGGCCGTAGACCCAGAAAAAGTCAAAGCCATACTTGACTGGAAACCACCAGCCAACGTGACAGATGTGCGGAGTTTCCTGGGAATGGCCGGATATTACAGAAGATTTATTGAAGGATTCTCCACTGTGGCAAAACCAATGACACAGTTGCTCAAGAAAGACAAGAAGTTTGTATGGACGGAAGCGTGCGAGAAAAGCTTCCAAGAACTCAAGAAGAAACTAACAACAGCACCAGTTTTGATCGTGCCAGACATACACAAGAGTTTTGAAGTGTATTGTGACGCATCCCGGAAGGGCCTCGGGTGCGTGCTGATGCAGGATGGCAAAGTTGTCGCGTATTCTTCCAGGCAACTACGGAAGCATGAGGAAAATTATCCAACTCATGACTTGGAGCTAGCAGCAGTCATCCATGCTCTCAAAGAGTGGAGGTACTTTCTGTTGGGAAATCGTTGTGAAATATATACTGACCATAAGAGACTTAAATATATTTTCACACAACCAGAGCTAAATTTACGCCAACGACGCTGGTTGGAATTGGTCAAGGACTATGATGTCGGCATTCACTACCATCCAGGGAAAGCAAATGTAGTGGCAGATGCTCTTAGTCGGAACCCCAGCCCGGGCAACGACAGTCCATAGAACTTGAGGCCTGAGTTTCAGCAGGAGTTTGCTAGACTCAACATGGTGTTAGTCTCTGAGGGCAATGTATCAAATCTGGAGATACATCCCACCCTAATGGAACAAATTAAGAAGGCTCAGCAGGGACATCCCAGCATCGAAGGTATAAAGAGGAAGATGAGCCTTGGCAAGGCTTCAGAGTTCGTCACAGACAATGAAGGAATATTATGGTACGGGGACAGACTTTGCGTACCAAACATTGAGGAACTCAAGCAACAAATCCTAACCGAAAGCCACACCGCTCCATACTCGATCCACCCTGGAGGAACCAAAATGTACAAAGACATACAGGAAAGATTTTGGTGGCACGGTATGAAAAGGGACATAGCCGCATTCATTGCCTATTGCGATTCTTGTCAGCGCATAAAAGTCGAGCATTAAAAGCCAGCAGGGCTACTACAGCCAAACAAGATACCTGAGTGGAAATGGGATGAAATTGGAATGGACTTCATCGTCGGACTACCTCGATCGCAACGCGGAAACGATGCCATATGGGTCATCACAGATAGGCTAACCAAGGTAGCACATTTCATTCCCGTGAAGATGACCTACTCCACTCAAAGGCTAGCCAAGCTTTATCTCTCCTGTATAGTTTGTTTGCATGGAGTCCCAAAGACTATAATATCCGACCAAGGCACTCAATTTGTCTCTAAATTTTGGGATCACTTACAACAAGCTCTGGGCACGCAACTAGCCTTCAGTACAGCGTACCACCCTCAGACTAATGGACAGACGAAATGCGTGAACCAAATCCTAGAGGACATGCTGAGAGCCTGTGTGCTCACCTATGGATCCAGTTGGGAAGAAAGTCTGCCGTATGCCGAGTTTGCTTACAACAACAGTTACCAAGCCAGCCTACAAATGGCACCTTTTGAAGCATTGTACGGGCGGAGATATCGTACCCCACTAAATTGGTCAGAGACAGGTGACAGTCGTATCTTCGGCCCAGACATGCTCAAGGAAGCCGAGGAGAAAGTTAAACAGATCTGGGACAGACTCAAGACAGCCTAAAGCCGACAGAAGAGCTATTACGATAGAAAACATCGCGAGGTCAGCTTTGAACCCGGTGATTACGTATACCTACGAGTGTCTCCTATGCGAGGCCTGCAACGGTTCAAAATTAAGGGGAAGCTAGCCCCGAGATTTATTGGACCCTTCTGTATAGTTGCACGGAGAGGCACAGTAGCCTACCAGATAGACCTACCCAAAGAGCTGTCAGACGTCCACGACGTGTTCCACGTCTCACAGTTGAGGAAATGTGTGAGCAACCCGGAAAAGCATGTATCTCATGAAAGCATTGATGTGCAACTAGACCTCACCTACAGAGAGCGGCCTGTAAAGATATTGGAAGATTCTGAAAGGAGGACCCGTCAGAAAACAACAAAAAATTTCAAGGTTCAGTGGAGCAATCACACCGAGGATGAAGCTACATGGGAATGGGAAGATTTTCTTCAGGCAGAGTACCCACATCTATTTGAGGATCAGCTGAAATCTCGGGGACACCCAAAGAATTTTTTTTGGTTTAGCCAAAATCTTTTATTTGATTTGAGGAGGGTATTTAAATTTTCTTCTAAAGAACTCTCCCTCTCAAAAATCTCCTTTTTATGACAAGTGTTTGTTTGGATTCACCCTAGACTTGATTGTTGGTCTTGGAGGTTTTTCATCCCATGTTGGCTCAAGGGTTTTTCATTTGGAAAAATATTTTTGAAAATCTTTTAAATAATCCTATGGCATTTGGAGTGATCTTTTCCCCTTTCAAAAAATCCCTCTTGCCATGACCCAAGTGGAAATCCCCTCCCAAAAGCCTTTCCCCATCTTTGGATCATGTTATACTTCAAATCCAGCAGTATGAACCTCCCCATAAATTTTCTTCCATTTAATTCTTATCAAAAATAATTTCTGCCCTCTACTTTGGCTCTTGGAGATTTACAAAGGAACTACCCTTTCTACTTTGAGTTCTGCCTCCAAACCAATTTCCCTAGCTAGTCCTTAGAGCCCTCAACCAAGATCCATGAAGATCCACTGGTCTCCAGTTCAAATATTTCAAATTGTACTTGCTGCAAGTTTGGACCTTATTTGCCAAATTTGATGAAATTCATTTGTTTCCTCCTCCCAAAAATCTGAGAAAATTCAGGCAGCCTCTGGATGCATTGAGAGGTCACCTCACCAAGTCCCAGCTCCAGAAATTTTCTTCTTCATGCCAAATCATTTCGTCGAACACCTGATGGACACTGTTGCTGTCAATGTTCAGAGTTCAGTTAAACAGTTTCAGTAACCACTGTCGTTTTCTTCAGAGCTCGTTCTCGATCTTGCCAGTACCCCGGTGGCGCCTTGCTCCCTGTTCCCTCCTTCTTATCCCCTGCGCCGCACGATCGCCTGGAGGTTTGCGGGCGTCGGCGATGAGCAGGAGGAGGTGCGCCACCCGTGAGCGACGGCAGCAGCGGCTTTGCGGCTGCCAGAGAGAGGCGCAGTGTTGGACGGCGCCGTCCAGTGCCGCCCAAGCCACCGGAGGCCGCCGCGTGGCCATCCACTTACCCGTGCACGCTGCCATCCATCGTCGTGAACTGCTAGGCGCGGAGCGCGCTCTCTGCCGCCGCCGTGCCCGTACGGCCGCCCCGTCGAGGACCAGCGCATTACGCCAAGCCCGACCGAGGTTTAGTGGGGGAATGGCACCAGTGATCCTCCCTGATGGTGCCCGGCCTCCTAAATCCCCAGCCCAACCCCTGCCTCGCCGTAATCGCTCGCCGGAGCTACCCCGTTCACGGCCACCCCCTCGGATCGCCTATAAAAGTAGGCCCCGAGCTCAAACTCGAACCCACACCACCTCTGCACACCACCAATACCACGCCAAGCCACTGGGAGAGCCCCGAGGGAGCCTTCTTCCCCAACTCCGGCCGCCTCGACCCGCCACGGGATCCAGCTCGATTCACCCCCTTGCGTGCACCTCTACCTCTCAGCTCTTGCCAGTTGCTTCCTAATGCATCCACTCTTCTGACCCGCGCTTCAATTTGGAGTTTGCAGCGCCCACCGGAGTTCTCCACCATCGCCCGAACCACCGTCCGCCGGAGAAAGTGTCGCCGTCGACGTGGTGCTCTCCGCCGGCCAAGTCCACCACCCACCGACGCGGGAGGACACCCTGATACTCTTGGTACCCTCCGATCTCCCTGCCTCGCCGTGGTTTGACGCCGGCGACCACCGCAGCCTTCGGGCGCCGGCGAGCCCCGTTGGAGTTTTAAACCTGATGGGTGGACCCCCCCCGTCAGCCTCTCTTCTTCCCCCCCTCGAACCATTTTCTGTTGGCGCCTTCAGGCAAATGCGCTTTCTCTTTGGGCTGGCGCATTTCTTTCCGAACCGTTTTCTAGTTTTTCAAACAAGTCCCTGGTTCTTTTCTGTTTCATCACAGATCAGTCCCTGGACTAAAACCCTTATAACTTTTTAATAAAAGATGATTTTTGATTGATTATTTTTCTGACAGTCTTGTATTTTTGTCTAGTTTTTTATAGTATTTATTTGGAAAAAAATTGGAACAATTTTTATGCACGCTACGATGTTCACGTTAGTATACGGTTTCGTTATACCGTAGGTTCCGGAGGAGGTGACGGAGCCGCGAACTTCGCCGAGCTAGACTCCGACTTCTCCGAACCAGGCAAGCATGTTTGAACCTTTGATATGATAGGTGTTTTGCATGTTTGCTTGAATGGTTTGTGCATGGCATATGAGCATCGGTGAGTATTGCGTTGCATGCAAGGCAACTATCCGTGTGTTCCAAAGTTACTGTGATCTTGTATGAGAGATGACCTGATCATGTGGTGACATGAAAGGTAGTAAGATGGTATTGCTGTAGCATGCCAGTCTTACTTCATCCGATAAACTCCGACGTTAACGTGGACTGAGCCACGTTACCGTTCTTCCCCTTTCGTGCTGCCACATGTTTTCTGCAAAGAATACGGTTTAGTAAGTTGTTAACCTCTTTCCGTGTACACACCAAATAGAGGGGCCGGGATGAGGGTTCCATGGCCCTGGATTAAAGCCAGTCATCCGGTCAGGGGGCATGGGTGTTTCCGGTTGGGACCGAGAGGGGGGCACCCCTTAGAGCGCGCGTATATAAATTTGATCCCATGCTACGCGAGGTTGTAGCCTCCCCGTCTCAAAGTTTTTCTTGAACGTTGCCGAGGGTGATTCCTGGCATCGGAATGTTGAATGGGTGTGTACTGGTTAGATATGTTTCTCCTAAAACACCATAAACGGAACTAGTCCCTGTGACTACTGAAATCCGTTGGCTGTGGTTAAAGTACAAACTCTGCAGAGTCAAATCCTTCCGAGTCATCGTGTCCATGGTCAAGGACCATGGCCAGCATATCCATATCTATATCAGTCCTCGTGGTAAATTCCCGGTGAACAAGCTTGAGTAGTATACCCGTTGAATTGTTATTCCTATGGATGGGCTAACCTTTTGTTTATCTCGTACTTGAATATTCCCTTGAAATGAATTAAATTCATGAGCTACTGAAATATTAAGTTGTGAGATATAAGCCCCTTATGTGATGTCGCTCAGACGTCCGACTGTGGCATGCCCGTTATTTACTTTATATATAAGCCCTTTATGTGATGTCGCTCAGACGTCCGACTGTGGCACGCCCGTTATTTACTTTATGTATAAGCCCTTTATGTGATGTCGCTCAGACGTCCGACTGTGGCACGCCCGTTATTTACTTTTGATACAAGCCCTTTATGTGATGTCGCTTCAGACGTCCGACTGTGGCACGCACTGTTATTTATTTTTCCATTATAATCCCTTTATGTGGTGTCGCCTTGACGCCCGACTGCGGCATTGTTATTTCATTTGTATCCTTTCGAGGAGTCATTCAGACACTCGATTGGCCTTCAGTATTACTTTGGGATTTCGGGAGGACTACCGCCCGACTCCCCTTTTATTTTCCATGCATTTCTATCTCATTGTTTGAGTGCGCTCTATTAATCTGATCATATGCATCATGTTTACATTTGTTATATCTTATGTTCGAACTGTCTTGCGAGTACTTTCATAGTACTCACCTGGCTTGTTGATTTGGCCAGATATTGACGAAGGCGATCTCATGGATGAAGAGTTTGATAGTGAGTCCGACGCCTAGAGGAATCCCAGTCAGTCCCGCGCGATCCTGGATATTGGTCACTTGTATTATATACGCTTCCGCCACACACAATAAGTATCCTCGAGCCTCACTCCGACGCTCGAAGAGCTGTTAGATTCAGGAGTCATGTCACCCACTTCGCTGTGACATATCCACCACCGCTTTTATCGTGAGTTAGTAGTTATGCCACCCTATCCGCCTTTATGTGTAATATCGGCGTGTTTGTAATAAATTGTTGAGCAGTCTCCGCTCAACCTTGTATTATATTTAGTACTCCTGGTTTTTCCTTCTGTGATCAAGATTTTGTCTACCAGTGAGAAGGATTCTTCTCTACTGGTCCGTAAAAGGGATCGATTTCTCAATAAATATTTTTATTGGAAAACCGGTCATGACATTAATGGAGGTCGAGATGACAAGGGAGACGACGGGAACCACGGCGACAACGCGTCAGAGCACGCGTTTGGCTGATTCACCCCGTGGTCTCCGCGTGAGCTAGCTCAAGCGGCGCGTTTTGACTCGGCCGACCATGTCTAGTAGAATGACCTTAGTGCCTTGAGTTCAAAGGCGGTAACCACTCGGTCCAGGGGCAAAGAAGTGATTTGTAGGAGGAGCCAAAACATTTTGGCAGCAAGGTGTTTGATGCCATTTGTAGAGGATTGGTCGGGAGGATTAGAATGAGATTTGACTGGGGTTTATCACTCACTGAGGTGTGTAAGATGGCAAGGTTTCAGCTCATACCGAGGGGTTTAGCTAGTACTTGTAGTCCAATGTGCCATACTGACCAAAATTGCAAACTTTGAAGTAGCACTCACATACTAGCTTGGATTGAGCTGAAAATTGGCATGCATGGGTTATTTGATCATATGAAGCTACTGTAAAAGTTTCATGCCATTTGGAGATACCAAAATGGGACTTGCTTCACAATGCTTCATTCTAATCAGAATTTTGGAAAAATTGCAAAGAGAAAATGGAATAATGGATTGAGCCAAAACCTGGTGGAGCGAGTTGATATGGATACGTGAATGTCCTGGTAAATTGTCAGCTTAATTGAAGCAATTTAAAATATGGTTGCTTCACAAATTGAAAATCTGACCAGGAACTAAGATTTGGAGTTGGGCTCACATAGATGAGTTACCTGAGCTCAAATTTGGTGGAGATTCATGATTTGGTCATATTAAGGACCTTGCAAAATTTCAACTCATTTGGATATGCTGTTAGGACCGGTTTTAGGGATATTAATTTCCCAGAAAATGGCCCTTGTGCTCACCAGCCCCAGGATTACTGTTAGCTGATGAGGCACCAACTTGATACAGAAATTCCAAGCAAAGTACAAAATATGTAGTAAAAGACCATTGTGGCCTCTGAGTACAACAATTGGTTTCTAGTAGTTGATGTCGGAAGCGGTTTGTGGTTCATCTGCGTCTATGGGACTCCATTTCCCACAGGAACAGCTGACCAGGATAACTCCTATCTTCGCGAGGCTGCTATCTCCATTGCGTAGGTTCCGGGGCTGTCGTCGCAACGCTCCTCTCCACGCAAGAAATCTAGCCAAGACAATAGCCAAAGACAAGCCAGTGAGTACTTTGAATGTACTCGCAAACATCATGAAAACATGTATAACATAGCAGGTGATAATCATGCACTAAAATAATCCACGATCACTTAGTCAGTCCCAAAATAAACTCACGATGCACGTAAGCCGAAAATTAAAAATGCACCGACCGGGTGTCTGAAGCGGCACCTTGAATGGGTAATAATATAAAGCGTGCCTCAGTCGGGCGTCTGAGCGACGTCACATAAAGGGCTTATATAAAAGAATAACAAACATGCCACAGTCGGGCGTCTGAGCGACACCACATAAAGGGCTTATAAGGTAAATAAATAACAAGCATGCCACAGTCGGGCGTCTTAGCGACACCACATAAAGGGCTCATAAGGTAAATAAAGAACAAGCATGCCACAGTCGGGCGTCTCAGCGACACCACA
>NC_057805.1:187864107-187871761 GCF_018294505.1 Triticum aestivum | reverse complement strand
GTAAATAAATAACAAGCATGCCACAGTCGGGCGTCTCAGCGACACCACATAAAGGGCTTATAAGGTAAATAAATAACAAGCATGCCACAGTCGGGCGTCTCAGCGACACCACATAAAGGGCTTATAAGGTAAATAAGCATGGTGAATATCCAGGAGGTAGAACCGTCCCAGGGATACTCAATATTTCAAATAATGTAAATGGTTAGTCCATAATAATAATAATCATAATCATCACAAGTCACAAGTCATGATCCAAGTTCTGGTTTAACAGTTTTTCTCCTCCGAAGACCGACACTAAGACCGACACTTGACCCATCCCAGACTGTAGTCCTTACCCATGGACACGGCTATTCGAATAGATGTATAATCTCTGGAGAGGGTGTACTCTTTACCCACGGGTAACGGATTTCTTTAGTCCATCGGGACTAATTCCGTCTACGATCTTTTAATGAAAACACACCTAACCACACACACCAGCCTAACTTACCGGTGTCTGGAATCACCCATGACACCCATTAAGCAAAACTCTAAGTGGGGAGGCTACAACCTCGACTTAGCATGGGATCACAAAATTTATACCGCGCGCAAACTAGGGGAGCTACCCCCTCGGCTCCAACCGGAAACACCCATGCCCCCGGACCAGGTGGCTTGCCTACCGGATGCAGCCGGTATCTTCCACCATGGCCTCTCTGTACGGTGTGTGGTAGAAAGGGGTTGACAACTTACTGAACCATACCCGACCTATGGCATGGACAAGTGGTAGTATGAAACAAGTATGGGAGGTTACCGGAACAAGACTCGATCTACGGCTGACTCAGGAGGTTTAAGTATTCCCTTCATGGTTAGCATAGCAATGTTCTTCATAGTTTCCCGACAGGGTCACCACCCCTCATGCCCCATCATGCCTTACTGCACATTCTCGCCACAACGAGACATCAGTCACGGGGTTGTGTTCACCGGAACATAACCTCCTTTCGGACTCCCTCCAAACTATCATCAGGCACACGTGGCAGGAGAAGTAGCTACTGTCACCAATGTCACATACATAACAGAAAAGATTTTCACCATGTGCTTATATGCATGAGTATGATTCCACATAAAATAACACCACTCCACATTAGCATAAATGTTGGAGTTCTAAAATATTCTAGCAAAACAGCACCCCACTTGTATCATATCTGAGTTCAAGATGCTAGCCTTCAAGGTGTGGAGGGGTGAGGTGCACTCCAAAACTTTTGAAAGTTATAATCTCCCATCCAAATTCCTATTTAAAAAAATATTCAAATAACACATACTTTAAAAACAGCGCAAAAAGTTGTCCTAGATATTTTTGAAATAAATCTTAAAATAAACTAGGTGGAATTTGAGAGAGGTAGGAAAAGGAATTAATTCATTTGGAGTTTTATTTAAAAAGATATAGCCAGTCAAAGTTTAGTCAAAATTCTTTTTTTAAAATAAAACAGAAAAGAAAACGTTTCGGATGAAATACGTTTTCGGGAGGGGGACACGTACTTCGGGCTTTACGTCTCCACTTAACCTGCGCGGGCCGACTCGTGGTTCACTGACAGTGGGCCCCTTGGGTCCACTGGTCAGGTTTGACCAGTCGTCCCCGCCTTCCTCTCTTCTGGCCGAACGGAGGCGGAGCTCCGGCGATCAACGCCGGCGACCGGCGGCTCCCCACGAGGCCTCGGGGGCAGGGATGGATCCGCTAGTCCAGGGCGGTCCTCCCGGTGGTCGCTAGGTTGGCGGGGGTGGAGGGAGTCACCGGCGGCGAGCTCCGCAGCGGAGGTGGCTTCAGGAGGTTTTGGGGACTAGAGCTATGGTGGTTCCCGATCGTGTTTGAGAGGTGGGGTGGCTCCGCAAGGTTCAGGGGAGTTGAACGATGGCTCCAGACGGACGGGGGAGGCTCTGGTTGCGACGAGCGGGACCGGAACGTGGCGGTGGCCGAGCTGACCGGAGAGGGAGAAGACGGCCTTCCTTGGTCGATTGCAGGCTATGGGAGCGCTAGGTGGATGGCTTGAGCTTGCCTGAGTGACTGGACGAGCTCGGGGCTCCTCTTATAGGCGGCCAAGGTCGGTTCCGCGGCGGCCGTGGATAAGACCGATGGCGAACCGCCGTTCTGTTGCTGCAGGGCGACGTGGAGGTGATTGGGGCTGGTCGGCGCATTCCGACGAGCTCCCCACTGCTCAAGGGGGCGAGCTGGCGCGCACGGGTGGCTCGGGCGGTGCCGTCCGCGGCAGAGCCCTGCTGTGGCCGGCCGCTAGCTGCCATGGCCGACCTGACGGCGGCGCTGTGGAGCTCCAGGGGCGGCCTGGAGGGTGCTGGTGAGTGGATGAGGACGGGCGTGGCTCTGCAGGTGAGCAAAGGCTAGGGGCCAGACGCAGCGACCCGTGCGCACGCACGTGCAAAACGCGCGCTCTGGGCGCGCCCAGCGCATGCACGCCAGGTGCTCGACGAAATGCCAGCGCGTGTTAGAGAGCTCGGATGATGCTGGTAGTTAACAGGCCTGGGTTAGGGTTAGCTAGGAGCTTAGTGGACAAGTTAGTTAGGTCAGAGGATTAAGCTCACAATGCCAACTAAAAATCATGCCAAATTTTGGCCATGCACACAAAGTGCTCGACAGAATGTCATGGGCATCTAGGCATCTCTTGGGGTGGCCAAAAACTCCAGATCATAGTCTCTTTAGATGCTAAAGAAGGTGGTAAGGTTAGTTTGGCAAAAACAGAAACTTGTTAGTGCAAGTTTTTGAGAAAACCAATACTGGACAGAAGGAAAAGGGCATCATTTCATGGACCAGACATACTCCAATGGGTCCACTCTCCTGGGCTTAAGGGTTTTGCAGGGTGGTCTATAAGTAGGAAAAAGAGTCATGGGTAAAAGGGCAAGTTAAAATATGGTTGCAGTAGAAAATGCCAAACTGAACCAGAGAGCAAAAGAGGATGATTTGCTCAAATTTTTCAAAGCACACTCATAGTTTTTTGCATAAAGTTGAATTATATACTCCTACTGACCTCCCCTAATTTTGGTGGAAGTTTTAAAGGAATATTTAAATAGGTTGTAGTGCAAATTACAAACTAGACCAGATTTGATAACTTGAGGTAGGGCTCAAAATCTCCAAATGACTAAAAGAGATTTTTGCATAAAAGTGATGTGGGAACATCACATGACATCTCCAAATTTTGGTGGGAATTTTAAAGAAGTATTTGAAAGGGTTCTAGTGCAAATGATGCTCTAACGCTTATACAAATCATTTTTAAAAGAATAAAGCTCAGGAAAGACAATTATGCAAATAAATCCACTGATAAAAGCAATGTTTTCTTGAGAGGGTATACAAGTCCAATAATATTTTTGGAAAGTTTTCACTTGGGGGTAAAAACTCCACAATATTAAAGAAAAGAGAGGTTCTGAAATCAAAAGATAAATCCAGAAAATAAAAATTTAATTTCCTGGCAAAATTTTGATTAATAAAACAAGGTTAAAATTTTGGGGTGTTACAACACTACCCCCCTTAAGAAAAAATCTCGTCCTCGAGATTTGCTAAGGGCTGTCTTGAAAATATTACTCCTACTATCACAAAAAAAATAACCATCCTATTCATGCAATAAAATGTGGCTGCAGTGAGTGGGCAATAAGTGGTGTTAAACTACAGTGTGGTATACTGGCGCTGTGTGGGAAAAATCCATGGTTTGGGGAAAACGAGAGATTTCTACGTTGGATATAGTAAATTTAGAATAAATTCTAAATTTCTAAAATACGCTGGTCGTACCCGAGAGCATAGTGCTCCCTCTGGCTGACGGGTGGACCCGGGGCCCACTGTCGGCCTCATCATCTACCTCTGGCTCCTCCTCTTCCTTTCTCCCGCGTGTTTTCCCGCGCTTTCTCCACCGGCGACGTCTAGCGCGTAGGGCATCTAGGCCGTACTGCGGTAGTGCGCGGTGTGCTAGCTGCCGGTGCAGCGTGCACTCACCTCGCGGGCCAGTGCACTGTCGGCACTGCTCGCGGATTCGCCTCCGAACACCGGCGATCGAGCGACGAGCGGCGCTGGTGGACCTCGCCCACCGTACACCGATCTCGAGCTATAAAATGATCGCGGTGCTCCTTTCTTCTTCCTCACACCTGGCCTTGCTTCTCCTTCTCCTTCCTTCTCCTCCATTTCTGTTTGCAGGAGCTCAAGACGAGGCTCTAATGGCGGAGGTGATGCCGGACTGGTACGTGGTCCTGATGTGCGGAGGATTGGCGGCGTTGCTGGGGTTCTCCGTGCTCCTGTGCGTGATGATCCTCGATGATCGTCATGATGTTGCCGCTCGAGTGTTAGCCCTTTGCGGTGGCGGTGATCACGAGAATTAAGTGCGGTGTCGGGCACTAACTGTTGTCAGTGTGTTGGAGGCAGCTTGTACCCGAGTGATTACCCACTAACCTCTCCTTCAGAGGTGATCAGTTAGGTGTAACATGTGTATGTGCATTAGCAATTAGTGCACGAGGTCGAGTGGTTGCGGTTGTGAGTCTGCTGTGGTGCTGCGTGAATAAAAAATCTACGTCGTGAAGAGATATATGCCGCAACGATTCCGGGAAAAATCTCACTTCGAAATTTACTGAGAGTGAAAACAGTTAATCACAATTAACAGCAGTACAAGCTACTCACATTAATTGAAACTAAAAATTTAATTCATCGCACAACTTTAGGGTACCACGCATGAGTTGCGACAAAGAAACAAATGTTGAGACAATGAACATAGCAGTGACGTCTACAATGATAACGGTAAATGGATAGGGTCATGAGAAAACGTCTCTGGTACTGGGATACACTCCTCTTCTATCGGGGGAAGCGGATTGACTAGCCGATGAATGCGTCTCTCCTGGTCGGGCCTCAGTGGTCTGCCAATAGCGATCTGAGGATTTAAATCAGCGAGGTTCTGGAGATAACCCATTACCCGCTGAGTCAAACGCTCTTGAGCGATAACATACTGGGCAAGGTTGGCCAGTACCGGGTCTCTCTCAATTCGTCCACCGGGAAAAGATGCTACTTCTCCGGGTGTCGCATGGCTCGGGAAATAATAATACCCCTGTTTGCTGGCATAGGGCACCGCGAATCGAAGGCGAGCAATTGCTTCGTATGTAGCAACTTCTATGGCCATTTGCAGAGTCGGCATAGATTTCCCCACAAAGGAGACTTCCGTTGGGTCTTGGTTTGGGTTTGTGGGAGGGATGTGCACCACTGCCCAATATTTCGAGGTGGATGGGGTGATCCTCGATTTGAGCAACTCGTACTGGGGTGGATGGATGGCACTCATGGTACTGCAGGTAAAGTCCCACAATATTTTGACAAAACTACCTGGGGTGGCATATAGGGTTCTCAGATAAAAACTAGGGCTCGACATGGCAAGAAATGGCTGTGAAAGTTGTGCACCAGATGAGGGATACTTGGCAAGGTCACGGGGTGGCCTTTTATATAGCATCTGGGCAGGGTCATTTATCGCGGTGAAAGGTAACTAGTTTGTCGGTTCTGCTCTTATGGGGGTCGGGGTCAAAGCTACAGATATACATATCTCACAAAGTGACGCATTACTGTGGGTGTCGTCGGGGTGGTTTTGGTAGCTGCGCCCAGAATTTAAAAATGCAACTGTACGCTAACGTACTTATGCATGGCTACTATTCGAAAATAGGGGCGCACAAGCAGACATCATTTAATTATGGTGATACAGGATCACACAATTACAAGGCGTAGAAATACTAAGGCTCGGTACTACTCGAGTGACTTAGTCTACTTCGTTAATATCTAAGCGGGCTTGCCTTGTCGATGTCGAGGCTTCTCCACGGGTTTCACCGTCGGGATTAGCTGGAGGGGGTTGAGGGGCTGCAGGGTCGGGGTAGCGATGATGACCATCGCAAGGGTTGTTGGCCACAATCCCATTGGAGCGTGTTCCCAAAAGGCGACGAAGCACTTCTGGGGACACCAAAGCATTTTGGCCGATGGCTGGGGATGTCCTCAAGGACTCGATCAGTTGTCCGAACAACACGACTGGGTTGTCGGCGTCGGGCTCATCTTCTCTTCTTGCCGGGGCTCGGCGAACCAGTTCTCCACGAGCTGCGATCAGATCAAGGGTGACCTGATCGAACAGTTCCTCTAGTGCACTTACATAGCGCACCAGATGCAACAATGCAGGATCCGTCTCGTGATCTCCGTTGGCAACCTGGGCGGCCTACCATACCCGTCACGGCTAGGGTAGTAGTAGAACGAGCGACAGTTAACTCTGGGCGACAAGTGCTGGAGTTGAACTATAGCCTCTCGAGCTGCTAGCTGGATGGCTTGTGGCTCAAAGGAAGTTGTCCTTCCAATGAACCTGTAGGGGCATTCTGGCGATAGACCCCTACCATAGATGTGTATAGTGGCCCAGAATTGACGGCTCTCACCGATCATGGGTCCTTGGTACACAACAAATTCTGGGGGCTCTTCTAATGCATAGGCACAGCGGGTGAGGTTTGCGAGCACGGTCACAAAACCTCCAAGGTTGGTTGCTGTGGTCTCATTGTGCACGATGGGTCCAGGCATCGTAGCTCGGTTTGGGAGAAGAGGCTGTGTTGTGCTGTGTTGAGGCTAGCGTGCCCTTTTTATAGAAAAGGGGACGGAGCCTTCCTTCGCACGCTTGCGAATGAGACAAATTAGGTGTCGTTCACTGGCACGTGATCGTCAGGCTAGGCTGATAGGTTGGGCACCGACTGCCAAAAGGTGTCGGGTCACTGGGTGGCTATCTTACATGGGAAGCTTGGCCGGGGTTAGATTAAGGTCTGGTGGGTCGGTTAACCTAGGTTTATTGACCTGGCTAAGATAGGATTAGCCAATGGTCAGCCTGGCTCTGATACCAAGTTTTTCAGGACCTGTTTTCGGGATATTAATTTCCGAGAAAATGGCCCTTGTGCTCACCAGCCCCAGGATTACTGTTAGCTGATGAGGCACCAACTTGATACAGAAATTCCAAGCAAAGTACAAAATATGTAGTACAAGACCATTGTGGCCTCTGAGTACAACAATTGGTTTCTAGTGGTTGATGGCGGAAGCGGTTTGTGGTTCATCTGCATCTATGGGACTCCATTTCCCACAGGAACAGCTGACCAGGATAACTCCTATCTTCGCGAGGCTGCTATCTCCATTGCGTAGGATCCGGGCTGTCGTCGCAATGCTCCTCTCCACGCAAGAAATCTGGCCAAGACAATAGCCAGGGACAAGCCAGTGAGTACTTTGAATGTACTCTCAAACATCATGAAAACAGGTATAACATAGCAGGTGATAATCATGCACTAAAATAATCCGCGATCACTTAGTCAGTCCCAAAATAAACTCACGATGCACGTAAGCCAAAAATTAAAAATGCACCGATCGGGTGTCTGAAGCGACACCTTGAATGGGTAATAATATAAAGCGTGCCTCAGTCGGGCGTCTGAGCGACGTCACATAAAGGGCTTATATAAAAGAATAACAAACATGCCACAGTCGGGCGTCTGAGCGACACCACATAAAGGGCTTATAAGGTAAATAAATAACAAGCATGCCACAGTCGGGCGTCTCAGCGACACCACATAAAGGGCTCATAAGGTAAATAACTAACAAGCATGCCACAGTCGGGCGTCTCAGTGACACCACATAAAGAGCTTATAA
>NC_057805.1:187805243-187863841 GCF_018294505.1 Triticum aestivum | reverse complement strand
AGCGACACCACATAAAGGGCTTATAAGGTAAATAAATAACAAGCATGCCACAGTCGGGCGTCTCAGCGACACCACATAAAGGGCTTATAAGGTAAATAAATAACAAGCATGCCACAGTCGGGCGTCTCAGCGACACCACATAAAGGGCTTATAAGGTAAATAAGCATGGTGAATATCCAGGAGGTAGAACCGTCCCAGGGATACTCAATATTTCAAATAATGTAAATGGTTAGCCATAATAATAATAATCATAATAATCACAAGTCACAAGTCATGATCCAAGTTCTGGTTTAACAGTTTTTCTCCTCCGAAGAACGACACTAAGACCGACACTTGACCCATCCCAGACTGTAGTCCTTACCCATGGACACGGCTATTCGAATAGATGTATAATCTCTTCAGAGGGTGTACTCTTTACCCACGGGTAACGGATTTCTTTAGTCCATCGGGACTAATTCCGTCTACGGTCTTTTAATTCAAAACACACCTAACCGCACACACCAGCCTAACTTACCGGTGTCTGGATTCACCCACGACACCCATTAAGCAAAACTCTAAGTGGGGAGGCTACAACCTCGACTTAGCATGGGATCACAAAATTTATACCGCGCGCAAACTAGGGGAGCTACCCCCTCGGCCCCAACTGGAAACACCCATGCCCCCGGACCAGGTGGCATGCCTACCGGATGCAGCCGGTATCTTCCACCATGGCCTCTCTCTATGGTGTGTGCTAGAAAGGGGTTGAAAACTTACTGAACCGTACCCTACCTATGGCTGGGACAAGTGGTAGTACGAAACAAGTATGGGAGGTTACCGGAACAAGACTCGATCTACGGCCGACTCAGGAGGTTTAAGTATTCCCTGCATGGTTAGCATAGCAATGTTCTTCATAGTTTCCCGACAGGGTTACCACCCCTCATGCCCCATCATGCCTTACTGCACATTCTCGCCACAACGAGACGTCTGTCACGGGGTTGTGTTCACCGGAACATAACCTCCTTTCGGACTCCCTCCGAACTATCATCAGGCACATGTGGCATGAGAAGTAGCTACTGTCACCAATGTCACATACATAACAAAAAAGATTTTCACCATGTGCTTATATGCATGAGTATGATTCCACATAAAATAACACCACTCCACATTAGCATAAATGTTGGAGTTCTAAAATATTGTAGCAAAACAGCACCCAACTTGTATCATATCTGAGTTCAAGATGCTTGCCTTCAAGGTGTGGAGGGGTGAGGTGCACCCCAAAACATTTAAAAGTTATAATCTCCCCTCCAAATTCCTATTTTAAAAAATATTCAAATAACACATACTTTAAAAACAGCGCAAAAAGTTGTCCTAGATATTTTTGAAATAAGTCTTAAAATAAACTAGGTGGAATTTTAGAGAGGTAGGAAAAGGAATTAATTCATTTGGAGTTTTATTTAAAAAGATATAGCTAGTCAAAGATTAGACAGAAAAGAAAACGTGTCGGACGAAATACGTTTTCGAGAGGGGGACACGTACTTCGGGCTTTACGTCTCCACTTAACCCGCGCGGGCCGACTCGTGGTTCACTGACAGTGGGCCCCTTGGGTCCACTGGTCAGGTTTGACCAGTCGTCCCCGCCTTCCTCTCTTCTGGCCAAACGGAGGCGGAGCTCCGGCGATCGACGCCGGCGAACGGCGGCTCCCCACGGGGCCCCGGGGGCAGGGATGGATCCGCCAGTCCAGGACGGTCCTCCCGGTGGTCGCTAGGCTGGCGGGGGTGGAGGGAGTCGCCGGCGGCGAGCTCCGCGGCGTAGGTGGCTTCGAGAGGTTTTGGGGATTAGAGATACGGTGGTTGCCGATCGTGTTTGAGAGGTGGGGTGGCTCCGCAAGGTTCAGGGGAGTTGAACGGTGGCTCCAGACGGACGGGGGAGGCTCTGGTTGCGACGAGCAGGACCGGAATGTGGCTGCGGCCGAGCTGACCGGAGAGGGGGAAGACGGCCTTCCTTGGTCGATTGCAGGCTATGGGAGCGCTAGGTGGATGGCTTGAGCTTGCCTGAGTGACTAGGCGGCCAAGGTCGGTTCCGCGGCGGCCGTGGATAAGACCGAGGACGAACCGCCATTCTGTTGCTGTAGGGCGACGTGGAGGTGATTGGGGCTGGTCGGCACATTCCGACGAGCTCCCCACTGCTCAAGGGGGCGAGCTGGCGTGCGCGGGTGGCTTGGGCGGTGCCGTCCGCGGCAGAGCCCTGCTGTGGCTGGCCGCTAGCTGCCACGGCCGACCTGACGGCGCCACTGTGGAGCTCCAGGGGCGGCCTGGAGGGTGCTGGTGAGTGGATGAGGACGGGCGTGGCTTTGCAGGTGAGCAAAGGCCAGGGGCCAGACGCAGCGACCCGTGCGCACGCACGTGCAAAACGCGCGCTCTGGGCGCGCCCAGCGCATGCACGCCAGGTGCTCGACGAAATGCCAGCGCGTGTTAGAGAGCTCGGATGATGCTGGTAGTTAACAGGCCTGGGTTAGGGTTAGCTAGGAGCTTAGTGGACAAGTTAGTTAGGTCAGAGGATCAAGCTCACAATGCCAACTAAAAATCATGCCAAATTTGGCCATGCACACAAAGTGCTCGACAGAATGTCATGGGCATCTAGGCATCTCTTGGGGTGGCCAAAAACTCCAGATCATTGTCTCTTTAGATGCTAAAGAAGGTGTAAGGTTAGTTTGGCAAAAACAGAACCTTGTTAGTGCAAGTTTTTGAGAAAACCAATACTGGACAGAAGGAAAAGGGCATCATTTCATGGACCAAACATACTCCAATGGGTCCACTCTCCTGGGCTTAAGGGTTTTGCAGGGTGGTCTATAAGTAGGAAAAAGAGTCATGGGTAAAAGGGCAAGTTAAAATATGGTTGCAGTAGAAAATGCCAAACTGAACCAGAGAGCAAAAGAGGATGATTTGCTCAAAATTTTCAAAGCACACTCATAGGTCTGTGCATAAAGTTGAATTATATACTCCTACTGACCTCCCCTAATTTTGGTGGAAGTTTTAAAGGAATATTTAAATAGGTTGTAGTGCAAATTACAAACTGGACCAGATTTTAAAACTTGAGGTAGGGCTCAAAATCTCCAAATGACAAAAAGAGATTTTTGCATAAAAGTGATGTGGGAACATCACATGACATCTCCAAATTTTGGTGGGAGTTTTAAATAAGTATTTGAAAGGGTTGTAGTGCAAATGAGGCTCTAAAGCTTATAAAAATCATTATTAAAAGAATAAAGCTCAGGAAAAACAATTATGCAAATAAATCCACTGATAAAAGCAATGTTTTCTTGAGAGGGTATACAACCCCAATAATAATTTTGGAAAGTTTTCACTTGGGGGTAAAAACTCCACAATATTAAAGAAAAGAGAGGTTCTGAAATCAAGATAAATCCAGAAAATAAAATTTTAATTTCCTGGCAAAATTTTGATTAATAAAACAAGGTAAATTTTTTGGGGTGTTACATATGCCTAGATAGTACTTCCTTCACAATCACTTCCCTCAAACAGGAAATTTGAAAAATTCCTCAGGAATATTTACTAAGCAAATTGAGTTGAATTTTGGCATGGTGCAATTATTTGGACAGGAAAAGATGCTCAAAAGGTTTTTGGGTCAACCAAGCAAAGATAGATGACACTTCCTTCTCAAACCACCACTTAGGGCAGAATCATAAAAGGAATATTTTTTAATTATCTTTAATGATGCCAAGGAAGGATTTTGACATATTTGAGGAAGATATGACCCAAACAATTGATGAGAATTATTTGGGAATTTTGGGAGTGATAGAAATATAGGTTGCTTCACAACCTAGGATTTAAAGGGTTATTCCTTTCATCGAAAAAGGAATATTCCCAAAAAAGAATATTGGGTTAGGTCAAGGATGGAAACGGCATGATCTAGGGATGATAATGAGGATGACAAGCCACTATAAAACCTAGGAAGACATGATCTTCCCGAGTTTTGGAACCACATAGCCCCAGAAAAGCAAGTTAAATCAAGAAATCGACGAAAATCAAAGGAAAAAGAAAAGGGCAAAATCTAGGGTGTTACATTGGTCGTCATGGCTCACGTCATGTGAACCTCGCAAGGTGCACCTTGCATAGATATCTCTGCTCCTCGGGAGCACGGCTAGTGAGGCCGCCCCTAGGGAGGTCTTGGTGTCGTCTGCCTCGTGAGGCTTGGCCCCTCGCAAGGGTCTTGAGTTGTTGCTGTCGAAGATGGGCCATACCGGGCCGTCGATGGAGCCACGCCACAGGCCGTAGGCAGGCAAGTCTGGGCACCCCCGTTCCCAGGACACCGACAGTAGCCCCCGGGCCCAAGGCGCGCTCAAACTTGGCTTCGAGATGAAGCCAAAGGGCAACTGCGGAGCGCCGCGAGCCCCAACTGCCTGCGGCCTCGGTCGACGCGTGGCGATTGATGGGACGTGGGCGCCCCCACTTCCCCCACACATCTTTGATATTCGCAGGGCCTGGCGGCCACCGTTGCAAACGTAGCTCCACCCTCATCGTTTCATGCGCGCTCCCCTAGCTCATTCGCCCTCCAGAAAGACAGCGGCTTCTTTCGCTGGTCTGAGCCTGGCACTGGTTCTCCCCGTCGCTATGGCACTGCGCCTGAAGAATAAGGGAAAGGGGAAAACCTGTGCCCCGGTGGAGTCGCCGCCGGCCTTCGAGCCCGCCATCGAGCGGTCGGTGGTGGTCAGTCGGGAAGGGCTGGACAAGGTTCGACCAGCGCTCGCCACCGATTCCAACAAATTGAAGGCGACAATGGCTTGGCCTTCTTCCCACGCCATGGTTGATATGACGACCACTGAGATCCCCATCCATCTTCATGCCCTCTAGGCCGGCCTGATTCCCCCTTTTTCTGCTTTCTTCAACGCCATCTCTAGATCCCCAATACATCATTCTCCTTGCCGTCTTCGCCTCTAGATCCCCAATTCCATGCGCTGCCTGTAGATCCCCAATACATCATTCTCCTTGCCGTCTTCGCCTTCGTCTGCGAGGCCATGGTGGGCATTGCCCCTTTCATGGCCTTGTTTCGCCATTTCGTCTCTCTTCACCTGACCGATGGACGCTGGTTCTCGGGGTCCGTGTCCTTCCAGGCCGTAGGGGCGATGGCCGGTTCGGGAATCGACTTTGAGATCTCTCCAGTTTTAAGCGGATTTTGGAAGCGGCGGGTGTTCGTGGATGTCGGCGTGCTCAGCCCTCTGCTCTTGCTTCCACGGGCACCAGCCGCTCCTAGCTCTGGCTGGGGGCATGCGAGGCTTGTCGATCATCGGCTCGGCCATGTCTGGCGCCGGCTGGCCAGGTTGAAAGATCCCGGGGTGACAGCGCCCATGGTTGTGAAGGAATTCGTCCGGTGCCACATTGCTCCGCTCCAGCGTCACTCTCAGCCGATGTGGACCTTCTCTGGCTGCAGGGACCCCACGAGGCTTCATGTGCCCGTGCTTCCTTCCCAGGCGCTGCGGACAGTGCTCGAGCTCCTAACGGGCGACCCAGCGCCAGCCAATCTGTCGGAGGAGGGTTGCCTCTTGTACTGTTGCTCGAACAAGGTGGAGTCCGTGAGGCAGATTCCCCCTTTCGATGAATGGGGGATGTGCCTGGCCGGCCTTGAAGTGTCACGCGAGAACCCCATCCTTGTCATTCCTCTGCCTGCCGCCACCATGGCGCGCACCCTAGAGGTGGATGCACGGGTCGAGCGCCGTCGGATGCCAATGAGGTGGCTGCTGAAGGAGCGATGTTGGACAGAGCTCCTGAGATGGCTGGTCCCGAGGCTCGGTAGAGCCGTCCTGAAGGGGCGGACGGAGAGTTGGCACGGTCCGAGGCTCCCGAGGTGGAAGCCTCCGAGGCTCGGGTGAGCAGTCCTTAGGCGGGGGCTGAGGAACCGCCGTGGCCCGACGCTCCCAAGGTCACCAGCCCAGGGGCCCCACCAAATACATCGGGTACTTACGGTCGCGCTCCGGGCTTCGGCCAGCTTCGCCTGAACTTTGTAACACTCCACAAGAGGAAGGGATCTCCAAGCTGCAGTGGTGATGCCTACAGGCCATTGAAGTAGAGGAAGTATATAGCCATAGACGAGTAAGTACCTTATCTCCACGATTACCTGAGTGCTGCATCCTTTCTAGAGCATGGCACTTCAGGATCCCTTCGGTTGGAGCAGAGATATATCCTGAGGAGCGGCGTCCGCCAGTCATTGGCTCGCCATTGATCTTGGGCACTCCTTGCCGGACTGCCGAGCGTGGCTCGGGGCCTGCTTAAGAGGCGGATGCGCCGACAGTGGGTCTTGATCCTGCGTTCTTGTCGTCCCTCCTTCGCGGTCCTGTCTGGGGTGCAGAGGGCGTGCCGAGGGCTCCTCCATTGGTCATTGCCCGCAGCTGGGTGAGCACAGCCCTGGCTTCATCTTCAAGCAGCGAGGCCTCACCCTGCAGCTCCTCCATCAAGGCCCGAAAGGCGGCGGGGAAGGCGCCGGCTTCACGCCCCCTACTAGGAGCAGGCGAGCCACCTCGAGCTTCCCCGATGATTCCCGACGCGGAGGGCGGACTCGGCCATGCGTTTGAGCTCGCGCGCGGGCACGGTGTTGTCCGCCACGAGCTTTTCCAGGAGGTGATGGGTGCGCTAAGCCGGCTCGGAGAAGAGCTCGTCAACGTTGACGGTCGCCTTGAGACGGAGGGCCTCCGGCTGGCGACGAGTCGCATCAGTTGAAGGTGGATATCAAATTCGGGCACCTTCAGCATGAGCGCGCCAATGCGAAGGCCGAGGTGTCCCTCGTGACCTCACGCGAGGCCTACGCCCGGGATTTGGAGGAGGCCAGAGTAGGCGATCTCCATCGACAAGCTGCAGAGGAGCCTGAGTAGGAGCTCTTGGCCTTGAATGATACCCTTGAGAAGCGGATGAGGTGCGTAGGGCCGTCTTGGTGTTGACGAGGGGAGTGCCTTTCGAAGAGAAGGAGATCTAGAAGCGCGAGGAGGCGCTGATGCTGGAGGCTTCGGAGCAGATCCTGGAACTCGAGCGGCTGGAGGTGAGGGAGCGCCAGGTGACCATGGCTGAGGACGCCGTCTCCGCGCGAGAAGCTAACATCCAGGAGGAGGTTGACCGGAGAGTGGCGAAGGCTCGTGCAGACCTTGTCGACGAACACCAGCTGGCGCTGGTGTTCGTGGAAGCTGAGGCTAAGGGCAGGTCTGTCGCCCTTAGGATAAGACTGGATGAGGCAGAGCAGCGGGAAAGGGTCGCCAAGGCAGCCCAGACCTCTGCCCTGGCTAACTTGGCCTCCACCCATGCCGACTTGCTCTCACTTCAGGAGCAGATCGATGGTGCTGCGTCCCTTGTGAAGAAGAACGCCCATGATGCGTGTCGTCGGTAGACATTGCAGCACGAGCATGCTTCTATGCTCCAGGCCCTCAAGGCGAGGGCCAACCGAGCCTTGAGTACCATCTGAGAGCAGAGCGCACCTCATCCGCGCAAGGAAGACTACGCCACCCACCTCCTCTTCTTCACCATCATCATGACGCGCCTGGAGGACCGGGCCACGAGGGCTCGCGAGCTCGTTGCGGAGAGGAGCCGGGGCCTCCTGGGGTGCGCGTTCTCGCGCGTCTTCAGTTACCTCCAGAGCCTTGATACCCATTTCGACTTTGACGCCGCCATAGCCCCCATGCCTTGGGTCATCCACAACGACCTGTCGAACTAGGTGAACGACCATGTGGACGCCTTGGTCGAGGAGTTCGCCTCTGAAAACGACGTAGCCATGATGGAGGCAAAAGAATGCGGCGTGGACGGCGATGATGAAGACGACGGAAGCAACAACTTGGGTGGTGAAGATGAAGACAATGGGACCAGTGTGGGGGGTAGCGCCTCCGGCTAATCCTGCATTTCCTTCGCCTTAACCTGTGTAACGGAGAGAACCTCCGGCCGCGGCCCTGTGGAGTGTGAAAGCTTTTTGACGGGGGGGCTTGTAATGTATGAAACAAAAAGTATGAAGTGATGACGCGCCTCTTAAGGACGGGGCTTCAAATGCAATATCGCACGCCCGCTAGGCTCCCGAACGGGGCAGTTGTTACGTCTTACCTTGATTCCGCAAGTCCCGGGCCAGTTCCGATATCCTGGTCGTACCTTCCTACCGAGGTCGGCCCCTCAGGGCTCACGAGTTTTTAAATCTCCCGAGGAGCCTCCTCGCCCGCCCGAGAGGGCCTCACGAGGAGCGAATGCCGGACTACGGCAGGGTGTGTGCGCGGTGGTCCTGCGGCGATTGTACCCTTGACCCCTGGGGCTTTGTTGCTGCCCAGGCTCGCCCAAGCATGGCTGGCGTGCGCATACTACACCCAGCCCCCGCTCGTGAGGTGCTCTCTAGGGGTGGGGTAGTAGGCGTGAATCTCAAAATAAAACACGCAACCAGAACGCAAGAGATCAACACGAACAAGAGAAGACTCCCCCCCCATTTTTAACAACAAAAAGAACTTCAAGTCTCAGTTCAAAAGGTGGTGAATCGAGTTACAGAAAAAGGGATGAAAGCAAATGGCCGCGTCTGGCACCTAGCTAGTCTTCTTGTCTTCCCACCAGCGCAGAGCTAAGTGCTTTCACTGGATGTGAGCATAGTCATTGGGGGACAGTGTCGACGGCCAGCGCGGAGCATGGTGCTTCCACTTCGACGTGGGCGGGAGCCCCCAAGGACCGAGGGCGGCACTCCGGAGACTCCGGGGCGTGTACAGCCCCACTCATTATTGCGTGAGAGTGTCACGAGTGGAGACCTTCACAGGCGCGAGCCTTGCTTCATATCGCCAGACGAGGGCCCCGCCCTGCGCCACCCCCGACCACCGTTGGGGCATCCGGAAACCAGGACGAGACCAAGGGGCAAGGGGATACTAGCGGTGCCCTCGGCGACCACGGGCCCTCTGCCGGGAGGGAAGGGCTCACCAACGCCTCCCCCAGTAGAGGACCTGCTCCATGCAGCGCCTAGCTCCGTGCGGCGCGGGGGTGGCCCTACCTCCGGGCCCCGCCAGCGCCGCCCCCAGTGTGCCACTTCCGCCGGGAGCAGAGCCGCTGACCTAAGGTGTCCATCCGCTGCTGTGGCCTGGTTTACCTGCAGGCCATGGTTAGCGTAAGCATGGTCCCGAGGTATCGGTTATACCCTGTTGTCGACGTCACTGAAGGGGTCGGCGAAGCCTCCGGGCAGCTCTTGGAAGGCCCCAGCCTCGGACGTTGCGCCTTCCCATCCTGGCTCGGGGAACGAGTTGGTGCCTTCTCCCATAGGCGTCCGCCGTTGCCACGCGGAGCCGTCGCCTGGGTGCCCCACGCCTTGGGCCGTTGGCCGCGGCGCCTGGCCCTGGTGGTCGCTGGGTGGCATCCCAGCATGGCCCCGCAGGGGACTACAAACGCTTATTCCTCCTGGATGTGGCGCAGTTGTGGTCGGACGCGCGGCGCCGTGAGCCATGCTGTTGTTGTTGAGCCCCTAACGCTCCGGGAGGCGCGCGAGCTCGTCGGGGCCTCTGCTACAACCTGAGGCGTGGGCAAGGAGCAGAAGGGCGCCACACCTCTACAGGCCGCGTCAAGTAGTTCGGCGACACGCTCCAGCAGTGCGTCGCCACCTCTCTCCGCCAACCTGCACCGTAGAAGCTCCCGTGCCACGATGAGTGCGGCTCGCATGTTCGCCTTCTCCCGTAGGGTGTGTGGTGCCGTCGCCGCAGCTTAGCCTGAAGATCGTGTGGTGGCGCGCGCGCCGCGGTGCAAGGGCAGACGGCGCCGACCCACGCCGCCCGCGTCTGGCGGTGTTGGGCGGCGTGCATGCCGCCTGGAGCGCGGAGTTGAGGTCTTCTTGAGCGGACGGCGTTGCCCGGGCGGGCTAGGCAGCCCAGTGCATGGAATGAGCCCTTGAAGCGTCAGCCATCGGAACCGCAGGGTGATGGCGGGCCGATCGACGGAAGATAGGCTTCGGCACACCCCTACCTGGCGCGCCAAATGTTGGATTCGGGGTTCCGCAGACCCTTGAGAGGTTCGAACTCTGGTGTGCGTGCGAAGAACTATCTCTTCCCAGTCTGCCCGCTCAACGATCCCACGATCTAGCTCGACGAACCCAAAGAACAAGAGACACAGGGACTTATTCTGGTTCGGTCCACCTTGCGGTGTAATACCTTACTCCAACTTGGTGATGGATTGCCTCAAGGGGCTGAGGATGAACTAGTACAGTGGTGGATCAGCCTCGGGAGGTGAGGTGTTCTTGGGCTCGATGAGCTGGTGAGGTGGTCAGGGTGGAATGGATCCCCCAGATGGTGGTGGGTAAGTCATATTTATAGTGGCCTTGGTCCTCTTCCCAAATGTAGGCGGGAAGGGATCCCACAACGGCCAAATTTTATGGGAGACAACTAGTACAAGCTATCCTGACAAAAGTAGTCTTCACCTGCAAAAGGCTCTGGCGGTGATGCTGCAGTGGGCTCCGTGATGACCTCCATCTTGCCGTCCTGGCGGTCTTGGTCTTGTTGCACCGATATGGAAACCTTTGCTTGATTCCTCAGGACTCCGCGCCTGCGCTTGCCTCCTCAGAACCAAAGAGGAAACTGATACACTGCGCCTGCTGGCGCCCACCTGGCCTTGGTCGTCATGGCTCACGTCATGTGAACCTCGCGAGGTGCACCTTGCATAGATATCTCCGCTCCTCGGGAGCCCGCCTAGTGAGGCTGCCCCCAGGGTGGTCTTGGTGTCGTCCGCCTCGCGAGGTTTGGCCCCTCGCGAGAGTCTTGAGTTGTTGCTGCCGAAGCTGGGCCATACCAGACTATCGATGGAGCCACGCCACGGGCCGCAGGCAGGCAAGTCTGGGCACCCCCGTTCCTAGGACACCGACAATTAAATTTTAGAGGACCAAACTGTTAACTGAACATCAGATTGCATATTAACATTATAGAGGACAATTGACTAGAAGGCAATAGCGGTGGCCTCAAGAAAATAGCACAAACTATATTGTAAAGTAGGCAACCACGTGGCGGTGTCGACGGTGGCCTCGAAGATGAGGTGCTCCTCCAAGATCTGGTGCTCGGCACGCACGGCAGTCATAGCGACCTCGTGTGCACGTGCAGCCGCATGCTACTGAGCTCCACGTTATACAGTGTGCAAAATGGCTATGGGCGGCGCTTAATTGGAGGAGGGGGACAATGATTTCGGTGGAAGGTGTAGCACCCCGTCGGTCGGGGCATGTGGGATGGGAAAGGAGGAGTATGGTGTGGGTGGGGTGTGGATTACCTGACCATATCGACGAGGCTGCGCAGCAAGAAGAAGGGTCGGTGGCGAGGAGGCCGCACAGCAAGAAGAAGGGTCACCGGTGAGGAGGTGGCGCTGCAAGAAGAAGGGTTGCCGGTGAGGAGGCGGCGCTGCAAGAAGAAGGGAAGCCGGTGAGGAGGCGGTGCTGCAAGAAGAAGGGTCGCTGGCGAGGAGGCTGAGCTGCCGGTAAGTAGAAGTGAAGGTTTGAACTTGGAAAGCAAGGAGGAACAATGGAAATGTGGCTTTTGGTGGGAGCGAGGGGGCAGGGAGTTACATATTTCCACTGTGGCAAAAAAAATCGCTCGGTGCTCCGAGAAACTGTCGCGCAAGTGTGGTTCAAGCGGGGTCACTGGATTGTAAATGATGAAGCTTCCTGCGTAAGCCATACAAGACGGTGTGCCAAGATATTTTATATCGCATCCCACACGATTCTTTCTAGTAAACTGATTGTGGTGTACCTGATTTTTTCATTATATTTTGAAAGACAAAACAGCGTTACGGAGGGAAAGGACGGTGTTTGAATTTCTAGAGCATTTACGTACAGTGAACATGCAACTAGTACATGAGTGTCATATTTAAATTTGAAATTATTCCGGGTTCGTTTGGCATTTTTATGCATTAATTGAGTTTCTGGGCATTTAATGTGCATAATTCAAAATTGAACTACAAGCACATGCACCAGTTGTCAGCGTTCTGGGAACGGGGGTCCCCAGACTTGCCTGCCTGCGGCCCACAGCGTGGCTAAGCAGCAGGCCGTACGACACATCTTCATCAGCAAGACACCCAAGACCCTCGCGAGGGTCCAAGCCTCGTGAGGCGGACGACGCAAGACCTCCTCTGGAGTGGCCTAGCCAGGCCGGCTCACGAGGAGGGATAGACTTCGCACGCACCCCAGTGTTCGAACCTTAAGGGTTTGCCGGAACCCCACATCCGACATTTGGCGCGCCAGGTAGGCGTGCACCATAGTTTCCCTTCCATCAGTTCGTTGCTCCATCGCTCCATCGTTTCCATGGCGGACGCTCGCCGTGCTCGAGCAGAGCGTCGGGCCGCCCTCTCCGCCCGCGTCGCTCAGACGGCTCCCATAGGCGGGCCACCTCGTCATTCTCCGTCTCCCGCCGCCAACGCTGCCACCGGCCCGGCGGGGAACGAGCAGCAAGCGTCCTCGTTGCATCCTTCGGTGCGGCAAGACGGCCGCACCGCTACTCCGTCGCTTACCCCTGCCGGTTCCTCGTCTCACGCGCACCGCCCTCCCATGGAGGCACGGGCCACGCTCATCGCGGCGAACGAGCTCCTGCATTACCGCCCCGTCGACGACCTCTATGAGGAGTGGCTCGACTGCGTCGCCGAGCTCGCCGCGCCGCAGTGGGCTCTCCGGCGCCGTCCCACTCTCTGCCTCCCCCTCAACCAGCCATGGGTGACGGGGCTCATGGCATGCCTCCACCACCTCAACCCCAATACGGTGCCTTGGCACCAAGGCGCGCGCCTCCGCGGCGTGATCCACCGCGCCCGGCGCCCGCGCATGAAGAAAGAAGCTGCCAAGAAATCCCGTGGCCGCGAGAAGCTGCCCGGCACTCCCTGCACCACCTCATCAAGACCGCGTGCCGCCTGCAGTGGCGCAGCGCGGACCTCGCCAAGACCAAGCGCCACCTCAGAAGCGGGCCCCGGCGACCACGGTCGGCTGCCGCGCCTTCACCCCCGAACTGCGTAGCGTCGCCTGGCCAGGCAAGTTCAGACCAGATCTGCCTCCTCGATACGACGGCACCGCCGACCCCGCGGAGTTCCTGCAGCTCTATGAGCTGAGCATTGAAGCGGCCAACGGCGACAAAAAAGTCATGGCGAACTGGTTTCCCATGGCTCTCAAGGATGGGGCCCGCACCTGGCTCCTGAACCTGCAGCACGGCTCGATCTCCTCCTGGGACGAGATGCGCGACAGCTTCGTCGCCAACTTCCAGGGCGCTCGCGACCGCCCACCGGCCGCGGGTGATCTACGCCGCATCAAGCAACAACCAGGAGAGACCTTCCAGAAGTACATCCAGCGCTTCAACAACACCCGCCTCAAGATCCCCAAGGTCACAGACGAAGCCATCATCTCCGCGTTCTCAGACGGCGTCCGTGACGTCAATATGAAGGAAGAGCTCGCTATCCACGAGGAGCTCTGCACATCTCAGGAGCTGTTCAACCTGGCGACCAAGTGTGCAAGAGCTGATGAGGGGCACCTCTCTCTCCAAGTGAGGCAGAGATCATCCCGAGTCATCCAAGAACGGCCGACCATTCTGCGCCTTCCACAACCTGAACACCCACAACACCAGCGACTGCCAAGAGCTCAGAGCCATACGGGAAGGATGCTACGGTCGACGTCCAGAGCGCAACGACCAGGGCTATGGCCGCGGAGGAGGACGCGGAGGCGGACACTAGGACGACCGTGGCCCGCGCCCAGAGTGGCTCGACCGGCCTCGCGAGGACCGCTGGCAGGACCAACCTCGGGAGGGCGCCTGGAGGGTCCCACCTCGCGAGGATCGCGCCCAGGGCAACGCCGGTCTTCCCCCGCTGCCGCCACCAAGAAGTAGCGACGACCACCACCAGGACGAAGGGGCTGGGGGCTTCCAGGAGCCGCGTGCGATCGCCTGCATCTTGGGCAGTGCCCAGGCCCCAGCCTCTGAGCGCATCTTCAAACAGTTCGCTCGCGAGGTGAATGCGGTGCTCCCCAAGCTCGAGGCCACGCGCCCGCTCAGGTGGTCCCAATGTGCCATCACCTTCAACTCGGCAGACCAGCTCAAGTGCGCAGCCATCGCTGGTGCCCTCCCTATGTTGTGCTCCCCAGTCATCAGCAATGTGCAGGTCACCAAGAGCCTCATCAACGGCGGCGCAGGGCTCAACGTCCTGTCCGTCGACACGTTCGACAACCTCCAAGTGCCATATGAGCAGCTCCAGCCAACCAAGCCTTTCTCAGGAGTGACCGACGGTTCCACCACACCGATAGGGCAGGTCCACCTGCCTGTCACCTTCTGGGAGCGCAGGAACTATCGCACCGAGCTCATTGACTTCGACGTCGCGCACATCCGCCTGCCGTATAACTCCATCCTCGGGTATCCAGCCCTGGCCAAGTTCATGGTAGTCAGTCATCATCGCTACAACGCTCTCAAGATGCCAGGAAGCGGAGGAATCATCACGGTCCCGTGTGAAGAGAGGGATGCGGTGTGCTCCCTTGAGCGCGCCTTTCAAGCTGCAGCAATCGACGACCCCAACAGCAGGATTGAAGGCCCTCCGGAGGCCATCCCCAAGAAGAAGCAGCTACGCCGAGCAGGATCTCAGGAGGCCAGCAACGCAGCTGGAGCCTCGTCAGGATCAGCGCCTGCTCCAGGGGCGCCTCATTCTGTCGCATAGAAAGGCGCGCCCGGCATCCTCCTCGGGCAGGGCTCGGGGGCTCTCTTTTGGAGGGCCACAGACCTTGCCAACCTCACGAGGGAGGCGCTTGGGCACCACTTGGAGGCGTGCTTCATGGCACGTTTCCCTTAGGAGAACACAGGGCAAGGAGTGCCCACCACCCAGGAGTTCATCACCAAGACCACCCAGGAACTGCAAGAAGCAAGAGCCATGCGCGGCCACAGCCGCTCACATGGCGCGGCTCCCCATCCAGGAGAGGATGTCGGGCTGCGTGTCTGCGTCGACATCCCAGGGCTCAACAGGGCCGCATCTTAGGAGCGCTTCTGGCCATTGTGTGCGGGCCGCTCTGAGGGCCCGCCACACAGCCGCGTTCGCATGCCCTTCGGCTTGCCGGGCGTGGCGTCGGCCTACCAGCGCAACGTGTGACAAGTCCTGGCAGCTCAGGAGGCCAGGTTCCACGCCGTCCTGGAGGAGATGGAGACGGCCTTCAGGGAACCTCCTAAACCCCCAGAGCCTCCCGAGGCTCAAGGCCCCGGTGGCCCATGAGGAGCCATTCCTTCAACACTCGGCTTCAGCTGCACCAACTCTACTTCGTCTATAGAACCAGGTGACATCTTCCAAGTTCGTTTAAGCTGGGAGTGCCCCTCGGGCTGCATTATTCCTAGGCCGCATTGGTCCGTCCCTGTGGCATGTATCCCTTTTGCTTAAGTATTTAGCTTACCTTGCTGGGGGCGCCCCTCGGGCAGCATCATCCCCAAGCCACTCGGGCCGGACCCGGTGGCATGTATCTTCCTGCATTTATCCAAGTTGATCTGCTCTTCATGCTTAACCTGCCAACGCCAATCACCTGCTCGATCATCGCGTCCCCCGGGGCCTTCACACAGGCACGGCGCTGGTGCATGGGTCCATCCCCGCCACGCAGACAAATCTGAGTGGTCGAGCTCTGGCTTGCGGCACGCGCCGCGCACGTCACCTCACCAGGCCCTCAGTGCCTTCACCTCATCTAGAGCAACTAGCGGCAGGCTAACAGCTATAACGGCAAACCATGTTCCTTATTGTGCCTACTCACAGGGATCCCGAGGGAAGGATAGCAGGCGGCACTCCGAGTCTCTTTTTATCTTGTGCAATTCGCTTGCGCGTTAAAAGGGGGGCTCCTGAGGATCGCGACTCAGGAGCTCTTACTGGCTCTCCAGCCCTCACCCCCTGGCCTTGACCACGGCATCGCGACCTGGCATACCAGCGGCGGCTGAGCTTGGTTGGGGGCCGGGACCTGAGGACGTAGAGCACTAAGGAGAGCATGAGGGGAGGGGAACTCGTATGGGCCGACCTGGCTATGCCGCACGAGTTGGCGCACAGCCCTAGCGCGACATCAGGAATCGCCGCGAAGTCAGCAAGATAAGTTTTGCCCTAGGATCTGCTAAATATCTGGGCCTAATGGTCACACACGCCATACCATAGCCCCGCTGTGGCCAAGTCATTTTCCTCTCTTGCCTTACCATGGATGCTTGAGCGCTAAGGGGGACCTCCTGAGCATCGCGCCTTAGGGGCTCTTACTGGACCTCGGGCCGCACACCTCCTGGCCTTGACCACGGCACGCGAGCTGGCATACCAGCGTAGAGCAACAAGCCATCGCGAGGAAAGAAATGGGGGACCGAGCCTTAACGGGCCATGCGCTCATCATGTTTTCATAACAAGAAAGATAAGCACCAAAGATATTACAGACCCTTACATGCCCCCACGGGGTGATTCATGATCCTTCGCAGGAAACAAAAGCTGATACTAAGGGGAATCCTATCTACACCCTTCCGTGGCAGACGCCATCATCAACAGTGGGCCACGGGAGGCCGGCGCCAACCCCATCCAGATCAGCCGCGGCGACGGCCGGACGCCGCAGCCCTGCTCCGAGCGCGGCGAGAGCTCGGGGGCACGTAGCTGTCGTCGCTCGTCTCCGGGGTCGCGTAAAGCTCAGGAGAGCTGCTGGACACTCAAGGGCTACTGCTGTTGGAGTAGCTGCGGGCAGAGCGCGCGTCGGTCTGGCGCTCCTCTCCAGGGCAGCACTCCAGGCGGCGGCCCTCGGCGTCGAAGACCTTGAAGAAGAGCGTGGAGGCACTGTCGTACTCGAAGTGGATCGCGAGGGCTCCCCTCGCACGGCAGACCCCCGCGATCTCGCCCCAGCCGCGAGTCATGAAGATCTTGCCAGTGGGGACTGCTTCAATCTCCACTCCGTCGCCGGAGCGCTGCAGTCGGCGTGCTGCAGCCAGAGCTCGAGAGGTCCCCTCGGCGGCATCACGTTGGAGAAGAACCGCGGGAAGCGGATCCAGGAGCTTGGAGGCATCGGTGCCCACAGCACCAACTCGCGCGAGGAGTCAGTGGCGTGGACCCCAGGGGCAACGGCACGCGTCGCCGTGGCACGGCGACATCGTACACGGCTTGGGCGGCGCTGCTCGTCGCTCCAACCTCCCGAGCCCTCGGCTCGGGCGTGCAAGGGTAGCGGGTACCCCGGAGGAGGCCGCTCGCACCAAGGCCTTGTCACCACCTGCATCAACGCTTCGTCGCGGTGATGGGTCGACCTCTTCTTCGGTGGAAGTGGTCCCGGGTCGTCACGGGGAGCTTTTCCTTTCTCTTCGGCGGAAAACCTTCTGATGGGCACCATTGTTGTCAGCAGTGGAACAAGGAGGAACAAGCAAGCAAGCGAGGAAGAGATGGGCAACGGGGGCTCCGCCCCCCTCCCCATTTATAGCAAGAGAAGGCCAACCGGCGTCTCCCACGATCGCAGGTAATGATGGTTTTACTTGCATGTCGCAGGGACTTGTCATGTCGTGCAGTTGTCGAGGCAACGTGGGGAAGCGGAGACGCCCACTTCCAATCAACCGCCATGCGTCAACCGAGGCCGCAGGCTTTTGGGGACCGTGGTGCTCCGAACTTGACCCTTAGCTTCGCCGCGAAGCCATGCCCGAGCGCACCTTGGGCCTGGGAGCTACTGTCGGCGTTCTGGGAACGGGGGTCCCCAGACTTGCCTGCCTGCGGCCCATAGCGTGGCTAAGCAGCAGGCCGTACGGCCCATCTTCATCAGCAAAACACCCAAGACCCTCGCGAGGCGGACGACGCAAGACGTCCACTGGAGTGGCCTAGCCAGGCAGGCACACGAGGAGCAGAGAAATGAATGCGAGGCAAACCTCACGAGGCTCTTGTGACGTGAGCCATGACGTACGGTACCAGGCGGGTGCCAGGCAGGCACCGGTGCGCGCAGCGTCCTTATTCCCTCTTTGGTGCTAAGGAGGCCAGCGCAGGCGAAGGGTACCGAGGCATCAGGCAAAGGTTGCCATATTGGTGCAACGAGACCAAGACCAGGAGGACGGCCAGGCGGAGGTCATCGTGGAGCCCAAGACGGCGTCACCCCAGGGCTTTTCGCAGGCGAAGACCGCTTTTGTCAGGATAGCTTGTACTAGCTGTCCCCCTTCAAATTTTCCCGCCGTTGTTGGCTCCCTTCCCGCTCAATATTTGGGAAGAGGACCAGGGCCTATATAAGTAGAGCTAGCCACCACAGTAGAGGCAGGTTGAACTGATCGAATCCTCACGCCACAAGTTCACAAGCACAATAACACCTCAACCTCAGGAGGATGTTTTTTTCTTGTACTGTTCATCATCAGCCCAAGAGGCAATCCACCACCACCACACTGGAGTAGGGTATTACACCACAACGGTGGCCCGAACCAGTATAAACCTCATGTCTTTTTGTGTTGCGAGTTCATCGAGTTCGTCCGCAAGATCTTAGCGAGTTAGAGCGTAGATCGGTAGGAGGGAGAGACTTCGCGCGCACCCCAGTCTTCAAACCTTAAGGGTTTGCCGGAACCCCACATCCAACACCAGTGCACCAAAGTTTGTTCAAAAATCACATGTGTCTCTTTGGGTGAATTTATAGGTCCCATGCAAGTAATGGGAATGAAATTCAAACATTTTGGCGTCGTGGCTCCGCCAGAAAGATTGAGAAACTTGGTTTTTTAATTCTTGTAAATCCAAAACACGCCTAAAATTCATGAAACTTGGCATGTTGTCATGACATGGCACCAACATGCTGCGGTAAATTTTTGGGCCGAATTGGGACAAGCTTTGGTATAAGCTTATTGCAAATGGCAGCTTATCTCAAGAAGGCATGTGGTTTCGAGAGGGAACGTGTCACCTCCGTGTGTGAAACGACATACGTACACTGCCCCTTCCCGCCTTAATTTTTTTACACAGGCAGATTAGACCAAATAGAAGTATTGTGCTAAATTTTAGAATTATTCCGGGTTCGTTTGGCCTTTTTTATACATTAATTGAGTTTCTAGGCATTTAATGTGCACAATTCAAATTTGAACTACAAGCACATGCTCCAGTGCACCAAAGTTGGTTGAAAAATCGCAGGTGTGTCCTTGGGTGAATTTCTAGGTCCCATGCAAGAAATGGGAATGAAATTCAAAGATCTGGGCGTCATGGCTCGGCCGGAAAGATAGAGAAACTTGGTTTTTTAATTCCTGTAAATCCAAAACACGCCTGCAAATCATAAAATTGGCACGTTTTCATGACATGGCAACAACATGTTGCGGTAATTTTTTGGCCGAATTGGGACAAGCTTTGGTGTAAGCTTCTTGCAAACCGAAGCTTCTCTCAAGAAGGCTCGTGGTTCCGAGAGGGAACGTGTCATCTCCGTGTGCGAAACGACATACGTACACTGCCTTCTCCCACCTTAATTTTTTTACACAGGTAAATTGGACCAAATAGAAGTATCGTCCTAAATTTTGGAATTATTCCAAGTTCGTTTGGCCTTTTTATACATTAATTGAATTTCTAGGAATTTAATGTGCATAATTCAAATTTGAACTACAAGCACATGCTCCAGTGCACCAATGTTGGTTGAAAAATCGCATGTGTGTCCTTGGGTGAATTTCTAGATCCCATGCAAGAAATGGGAATGAAATTGAAACATCTGGGCATCGTGGCTCAGCCGGAAAGATTGAGAAACTTGGTTTTTTAATACCTGTAAATCCAAAACATGCCTGAAAATCATGAAACTTGGCATGGTGTCGTTTTGGAACAAGTGCTGTCACATTACAAATTGGCAACACAAGTATTCTTGAAATCATGGGCGTTCTCCTTACCAATTATGTGCCGCCACCCGTCCCCTTTTTTTATTGTCTAGGAGGTGCCGTGCAGGGTAGTTATTTGAGTACGTGAGGCGTGAGATCAGACCCCTGCGATTGCTCATCAGGAGGCGAGCCTTTGACCTCTACCCGCCGCACACCTCCCTCCCAACATCTCCATTAATGGCGCCCGAGCCCCTATTCTACGACGTGGCTATGTCTCACTGGACTGAGATTTAAGAGAGAAAACTTAAAATCTGAAAAGATAGTTTTGCATGGATCTTGATGTACGATCCGACAGACCACCGACTACGACTTATAGCAAGCATGATGAATATAAGGATGATTATAGTGGATAATAATTGTCTTACATATTTAGGAACATAATTAAAAAAGCCACATGCGGCAACGCCCGATATACACAAGGGCAAAAGAAGAAGGAAGACAACGATCTGGCTCATTGCTCTCTACTTTCGTGATGCGTTGCTGCAGGCCGCGAGAACTAGTATCCGCGGCGAGCGGCGATGAGCTCTTTCTTGTCCTCCAGATGCTGCTTGGGAGCATCCACGGATTCCTCCACCAGCCTTCTGTGCTCGATGCGCAGCATTGTATTCTCATCCATAAGTTTCTCGACGATGACGCCGGTCCTCTTCAACAAGGCAGTGGTATCCTCCTTCTGCTCCGCACTTCCAACGATCTTCGCCCTCATTAGGCCGCCCTCGGCCAGGAGCTTCGCATTGCTCTCATTTAGTTGCCGGATGACGCCGGTAGCCTGTTCAACAGAGGCTTTCACGTCGTTCTGCAACCTCGCCCAGGCGGAGATCTGATCCGTTTGGCTATGTACGATCCCACACATGCGCTTGTAAGAGTCCTCGCCTGCCCGCGAGACATTTTCCTAGGCTCAAAATTTAATTACGGTTATAAGTGCGGCACTATTCCCGGAAGGCATAACGTGGCACGCCTTCTCGGCCGGGTATGTGGCGTTTGTACCATAGGGTGCACCGCAATAGGCAATGTCAGCACACGTCTTGTTCCAACAACCATGCGCGCTCATTATTACCATCACACACACTTCTTTTAATAAGAATGTGTGCGCCTGTCTACCGCACGCACGTTGATCTATCTAACTGCTTCTGTTTGTTGTGGCTAATCGCATATAGTTCATCCATGTGAAGTGTATGCCATCAATCGCAGACACTTTGATCTGGCTGACCCATTTCTGTTCTGTTGCCTAATCGCAAACAGTTAATCCTTCTAAAGTGTATGCCCTCAATCGCACACACCTTTATCTAGCTGCCCATTTCTATTGTTCCTCCTCATCACAAACAGTTCATCTGAGTGAACCGTCGCTGTATATCACACATGCCTTCATCTGGGTGCCCATTTCTATTGTTCCGCCTCATCGCAAACAGTTCATTGAACTAAACCGTATGCCCTGCATCGCACACGCAATTAAAATCAGAATCGTGTTTGATGCATCCGGCACCGCAAACATTTTGCACCCTTTTTAAAGGTTCTTTCACACCATCGTTTGCGATTATTGCATCGCACACAGATTCGTCGAAGGGTCTCTGATCATAGTGTCGCGTTAGCAGCAACCTCCAGTAGTGTATGTACTCCAAAGTTCACTCAGACAAGCAACGATGTTGACAAGAAGAAGTGCCATAGTGAACGCCAACAATATTGCTTGGCGAATAGCCCAGAAAAACATAGTATTAGTCTTTGGTCACAACTTGTGCCTTTTGGGTATTGGCACATATGGTAGCAAACTGTATGGCATGGAGTCTAAAGATTCCAGACAAATAGGCCATTTCAGTTGAACTGCACAAAAAATTTGGGTGGTTCATTTTATCGACTGCCTCATTTCTTGTCGGCAATGTAGAGTTTTGCTGAGCTACAGGACAAAGATGAGCCAGTAAAGTAGTTGGATGAAAGTAGTGGCCAAGTTGCTCAAACCTCCCTCAGCATTGAGGCCAATATCTCGAGGATAAACCTATAAGCAAAGTTCAAATTGTCTGTGCTGCCTCTTATGTACTCGAAAGTTTACTCGTACAAGCATTAATTTTAGGAAGAAGCACCACCAAGTGGACACCATTTACCAGTCTGTACCCTAGGTAATTAAAGTTTCTCCATGGATGATATTGGTTGTGATCTCAATCATTTGGATGCATAAACATACTGAACATGTGTATATCTAAATCTTTTTGTGAATTATCTATGAATATTGTCTTGTGATCTATCAATCATTTGGATGCATAGACATGTTGAACTTGTGTATATATGAATCTTTTGAGTTGTTTACTGTGAATGTTGACTATGAATATGAACGTGTCGTCTGAACCTGAGTTTGATACGAATGTTTAGCTTTTTTGTTGTACTTGTGTGTGAACTTGTTAGAATGTCTACTATGGGATTGTGACGTGTTGGTGTCAACGGCACACCTTCTTCCCGAGAAGAATTGCACCTGCTTGTTTGGGTAGCAATGGCGCATCAGCTCTTTTTTTATCTTTTTGCTCTGTCTTCCCCCCTCCCCTGCTCAACCCCTGCCACAATGTTTTCCGCCTCAAAACAAACATAGTACTATGTTGTTTTTGGGCCTTGATGAAAAATCAAGTGCTGCTTTCTGTAGGTTGGTCCCCCCAGCAAATGGGCTGCTGGTCCACCACGGACTGGGAGGCTAAAAATACAAGTTGTATGATGTAGAGGCAAGTAAAAAAACGCCATCGACAGCCATCCACTAAAAAAATTCACGTCTGATGTGCTTCTTCAGTCGCGTCGCCGACCCCCTCTTTAATCCAGTTCGCTCCATTCCCCAACCGGCAGCACGGGACGGAAGTTTATTTCCCCCTCGCGCTACTGGGGGATTGAAGAAGCGCGGCATCGAATCCAACACCGGTGATGGCTGCTTCTCCAAGTGATTTTCAGATAAGAAACTGCATGTATAGCACATCTTCATATGATGCAAAGTCAAAAAGATATGCTATTTTCAAAACGGCAAGACAATGTTTAGTGTGCGAAAAGCTGGGTAAACTAGGGACGAAATTTTTGCAAGTGTTAGATAGTTTTCAACTGCACCAGTAGGAATCGAACCCGGGAAGTACAGCTTTTGGGTGAGAGGGCTGCATTCACCGGGCTAGTGCGGTATGTTCGAAAGAATGACGGTGTCTTCCCCTGCTCCGATTTTTTCCCGTCCGTGTGCACTCGCCATGGAGCCGCCGTATGCCGTTGTCAACATGCTCAACAAACGAGAGGATTCCTGAGAGGACTGTACGCTGAGAGGCTGAAAGTGGGGACCCACCAGGTCCAAGCCGTACGCAAGCAAGTGCCTCATTGGAAAAAAAAAGCTTCCTCCTAATTGTATACTGACGTTGGGGCCCACAAGTTTGTCAACCTAGTCAATAAACAAAATAAATTTCCAACGATGACTGTGATCAGGGAGCTTTTTTTTAGGGGTATCGGGGTTCTTTTTTTTGTGTTGGGGGAAAGGGGTATCGGGGATCTAGCTGGTATCATTTTTTTCCAGAGAGCAAACAAGTATCAGCTAGGCCTAGGTTTTGATTTCTAACATGCGTAGCCCACGACATACCGAGACAGTGGTTGTTGGAGATATGCCCTAGAGGAAATTATGTATGATGATATTTCTTATGTGTTTTTGAATAAAGATAGTCCTTGGACATTATCAATGATGTGTATCTGCAAGTACGTGACTTGTTTGTGGGACTATGCATTGTATGATGGCTGTCCTAAAAGGTCCCTAGTCGAAAGGGCTGTGTGGACGCAGCCAACTAGACTAGCATATGACATGGTCGATGGCTTGGTATCACTAGCCATGGAGCAATGGTTGCTAACCAGATAATATGGACTTGGAAGGATCTGGTCGGATTTGACGTAGTCGGATCCGAGTCAAGATAAGGTCCGAGTCGAACAGACCCAACTATGGGACCCATCGATATGTTATCTGTGAGTCTCTAGTACAACATGCTGTCGGTGGAAATGACACCTGTGGAATCACTGGGATGCCTTCTATGGTTGGCGGGTGCGGGGTTGTGCAAAGAGCGGGTCTGGTAGTCAGCACAAGGATCGTTTACCTAGGTTCAGTGCGTAATAACCTAGTCCTACTTTTGCGTATATTTGAGTGTTCTTGAGCTCTCGAACTAGCTGTGGTGCGTGCATAGTCCAAAAGATCCGAATCCTTCTCCAATACGCTTGGGGCCTCCTTTTATAGTCAAAAGGGGTCGCCACAGTGGCACACAGGAGGTGGAAAGATATATGGTGTACAAGCTTATCGCCTATCATTACGGGACAAGGCGCATTAAATGCGCTCCTTAGGTGGCCTGTTGCTTTATTGGGGATGGCAACGAGGCATGTCCCGTCCGTCGCCGCTCCGCCTCGTGTCCAGGCCAACGAGGCATGCGGTGCCACATTGGCTGGCAGGCTCCTGAGATGGCGTGGTGGTATGGTCTTCATGAAGATCTGCATGCCACCACGCAGGTGCTTGCTGAGTTGGCCTGGAGGCCGCACGTTGCCACGCAGGTGCCTGCCCAGCTGGTTGGCCGGGAGCTGTACGGGAACGGCGGTGGAGTCTTGGCAGACGTGGGTCTGGCTGTGGCCCCGCAGGCGTCCTCAGCAAGGGTCTTGTCGGGGCCTCGGCAAGGGTCTTGCCGTGGCATCGCGGTCGCCCCCGGCAAGGATCTTGCCGGGGGTCTCGTGGATTTCCTCGGCAAGGATCTTGCTAAGGATGGTCGTCTTCTGGTCTTCATCTGATCTCGTGTGCTTATGATCTTCACAAAGATTGACTGGGTAGTTACAAAGGTAGGTTTCAGGCTTATCCAGACTTATGCCGCGAGACATGGTCGAGCAAGATGGTATTTGCCCCTCCGATCAGGAGAGATATACTATGGGCCCCTCGTGTGATCCGACCAGTATAAGCATGGCCATGCTACCAGGATTATGAGATAATCTGGTTTGTGGTCGGCATCACTGGAACGAGAAAGAGGTCGGGCTAGCACAAGGATGACAGACTCGCCTTAAGCCCGACAACATATATCGTGTGGCAAAAGGAATGGAAGTGTGATGTACAGGTTCGCCTAACCAGCTATATCGTCTGCTTGGTGGTCGGCACGCCTTGCTAGAGGCCGCTACCAGCCATGTAGTCCGGAGGTGATCCAAACTACGACCAAGCCGGCTTGAACGTAAGCGGTCGCATGCTTAAGAGAAGGAACCTACGAGGTCGGACCCTACAACAGTGGTCGGGTGTGATCCGAGCTGTATTCGGATTGTGGCCGAGTAGACTTATGGCCTTTAGGGTCCGTGCAAGGCCCAAGTGTTGAGCCCACGACGGACGCCTATATAAAGTGGGGTGCGGCACACTCATGCGGTTGATCGCTTCGGCGCGTTTGCATGTGTTGTGAATAGACACCTCCACTCGCCGCCGGTGTTGTGATCGGACCTAGCAGTCCGCCGCTATCGGCGTTCTGGGAATGGGGGTCCCCAGACTTGCCTGCCTGTGGCCCACGGTGTGGCTCTGCGAGCAGGCCCGTACGGCCCATCTTCACCAACAAGCATTCAAGACCCTTGCGAGGGGCTAAGCCTCGTGAGGCGGACGACGCAAGACCTCCTGGGGAGCGGCCTCACCACGCTAGCTCGCGAGGGCCAAAGAGCTCAAGGCAAGGCAAACCTCGCGAGGTTCCAGTGACGTGAGCCGTGACGACCAAGGCCAGGTGGGCGCCAGCGCGCACAGTGTCCTTGTTTCCTCTTTGGTGCTAAGGAGGCAAGCGCAGGCGAGGAGTACCGAGGCGTCAAGCAAAGGTTTCCATATCGGTGCAATGAGACCAAGACGAGCAGGACGGCAGGACGGAGGTCACCGTGGAGCCCAAGGCGGCGTCACCACCAGAACCTTTTGCAGGCGAAGACCACCTTTAGTCAGGATAAGCTGTACTAGCTGTCCCCTTTCAAATTGGCTGTTGTTGGCTCCCTTCCTGCTCAATATTTGGGGAGAGGACCAGGGCCTCTATAAATAGGGCTAGCCACCACTGTAGGAGGCAACTGATTCAGATCATCCTCACCCGCGCAAGTTCGCTAAGCACAAGAACACCTCACCTTAGGAGGTTGTTCTTCCCCTTGTACTGTTCATCCTCAGCCCAAGAGGAAATCCACCACCACACACTGGAGTAGGATATTACACCACAACGGTGGCCTGAACCAGTATAAATCTTGTGTCCCTTGTGTTGCGAGTTCGTCGAGCTTGCCTTTGAGATCGTAGTGAGGCTAGGGCGTGATTCGGTAGGGGGAGATCTTCGCGGGCACCCTAGTGTTCGAACCTTGAGGGTTTTGCCGGAACCCGAGATCCGACATTTGGCACGCCAGGTAGGGCTGCGTAGAAGCTTTCCTTCCGTCGCTCCGCGTCCCATTGCTTCCTCGTCTCCATGGCGGACGCTCACGGAGCTCGCGCTGAGCGCCGGGCTGCCCTCGCCGCCCGCGTTGCTCAGACGGCTCCCGTCGGCGGGCCACCCCGTCGTTCTCCATGGCCTGCCGCCAACGCCGCCACCGGCCTGGCGGGGAACGAACAACAAGCATCCTCGCTGAACCCCTCGGTGCGGCGGGATGGCCGCACCGCCACTCCATCACTGACCCCGGCCGGTTCGTCGTCCCACGCTCGTCGCGCTCCCGTGGACGCGCAGGCTGCGCTGTGCATGGCACGCGAGCTCCTGCACTACCGCCCCATCGACGACCTCTACGAGGACTGGCTCGACTGCATCGCCAAGCTTGTTAGCGCCGCAGGGGGCTCCCCTGCACCATAGCTCTCGCTGACTCGCCCTCCGCCAGCCGCGGGTGGCGTAGCCCATGGGGTGCCTCCACGACGGAGTCTTGGCGCCAAGGCGTGCGGCCCCACGGCATGACCCACCTCATCCGGCTCCGACGCTCCCTGCGCCACCACGGCAAGACCGCGGGCCGCCTGCGGTGGCGGTGCACGGACTCCATCAAGGACAAGTTCTCCACCAGCACAGAGTCCCGGTGACCACGGCAGGCTATCGCGCCTTCACCCCCGAGCTGCGTAGCGTCGCCTGGCCGGGCAAATTCAAGCCGGATCTGCCTCCTCGCTACGACGGCACCCCCGACCCCGCGGAGTTCCTGCAGCTCTACGAGTTGGGCCTTGAGGCGGCCAACGGCGATGATAATGTCATGACGAACTGGTTCCCCATGGCTCTCAAGGAAGGTGCCCGCTCCTGGCTCCTGAACCAGCCTCCAGGCTCGATCTCCTCCTGGGACAAGATGCGCAACTGCTTCGTCGCCAACTTCCAGGGAACTCGCGACCGCCCTCCGGCCGCGGGTGACCTGCGCCGTGTCAAGCAACAAGCAGGAGAGACCCTCCAGAAATACATCGAGCACTTCACCCACGTTCGCCTCAAGATCCCCAAGGTGACGGACGAGGCCATCATCTCCGCGTACTCTGATGGTGTCCGCGACATCAAGATGAAGGAGGAGCTCGCCGTCCACGAGGAGCTGTGCACATCTCTGGAGTTGTTCAACCTGGCGACCAATTGCGCAAGAGCTGAGGAAGGGCGCCTCTCCCTCCTCGAGCTCCCAGCTGTGGACCCGGAGGAGAAGAAAGCCAAGGCCAAGGATGTCAAGCGCAAGGGAGCAGCCGTGATCGCGGCGGAGCCGGTCACCAAGCGCGGCAGAGACCAGCCCGAGTCATCCAAGAGCAGTCAACCGTTCTGCGCCTTCCAGAACCTGCATAGCCACAACACCAGCGACTACGCCAAGTCCGGACTACGCCCTCTGGTTTATATACACACCGAAGGGATCTAGGGTTACATAGAGTCGGTTACATGGGAAAAAATCTTCATAGTTGATCACCAAGCTTGCCTTCCACGCCAAGGAGAGTCCAATCCGGACAAGGGTAGAGTCTTCGGCCTTCATGTCTTCACAGCCCATCAGTCCGGCCCATGGATAACAGGCCGGACGCCTGAGGACCCTTAGTCCAGGACTCCCTCAGTAGCCCTTGAACCTGGATTCAATGACGAGGAGTTCGGCCCGCACATTGTCTTCGGCATTGCAAGGCGGGTTCCCTTCTTTCCGAACTCCAAGATAGTCTTCAGATGTAATAATATTATCCGGTCCTGTGTCCACAACTGCAGAAGATATAATATTTCACGAGTCCAATCTGCTGACAACTTTTTGGTAATATGACATCACGCCTGCACGGCCATTATTTTCGAACCGTTAGCTGGCCCGTCATACCACGTCTTGAGACGTGATTTTTCTGGCATGTCTTATACAAGCGGAGATCATGTCCCCCTTTTTTAGGGGATTCTTGCCAACCCGGACATGGGTAACCCAACCGTCACTTGGGTACAACTCCTTGGGAATAGGTAAGTTTTGAGGCCCAGGAGGAGACCCTTGCCAACCCTTGCCAACTCGCAGCCTTTATATAGGGGTACAGGCCCGTCTTTTTCTTTCACGCTTGCTTCTTCCTCAACCCTTGATACCCCGAGTTCCATCACCCGGGTTCCAGTTACCACAAGCCCCAATCATGTCCGGATCCAGCCATCAAGGCTGGTCGGTAGCTTCTTCTGTCACAGAGGGAGATATTGCAAATCTTCGGGCCGTGAGGTATCTGACCGCATAAATCCATCATCGGCTTCCTGTCGAGGGGCAGGTTATTCCCACCCCCAGATCCGGCGAGAGGGTCGTGTTCATGTCCCACTTCCTCCGCGGGTTAGGGTTTGCACTTAACCCCTTCGTTCGAGGGCTCATGTTCTATTATGGGCTGGATTTTCACGATCTGGCCCCGGACTCTATTCTTCTTATCTCAGCGTTTATCGTTACGTGCGAAGCCTTCCTCCGCACTCCTCCACACTTTGGCTTGTGGCTCAAGACCTTCGATGCAAAGCCGCAAGTGATAGAAGGGGAGCAGGCTGAGTGCGGTGGTGCTACAGTGAGCAAGCTTGCTAGCGCCGTTTGGCTGGAAGGATCCTTCGCCAAATCTTCCGATTTATGGCAGCAGGGGTGGTTCGATATCACCGAGCCCCGCGGCTCCAAGTGGGCAGCGGCGCCTGCATTTTGATCCAGCCCCCCAATTCAGCTTGCGTCGTGGATTAATAAGGGGTTGGACCGGGGATCAATGGACGAGGTGTGAACTTTGCAAAGTCGCATCCGAAGCCTCATTGAGAGGGACATCAATATCGTCAACGTTGTTCAAGTAATGCTAGTTCGTCGGACCCTGCCATGCCAGCGACGGCCTCTCCGTTCGTGGGAGTTCAATCCGGAAGGGACGCGGACTCTTCGGCACTTCTTCGGTACCATGTACAAAGGAATGTGGAGATTATTCCTCGGGAAACGAAGGCAATGGCCGGAGACCACCAAAGATGTCGGCCTAGACTGTAACCATCCGGATACCCCGGTAAGTACCTGTTTGCCGGATACCTCCTAATCAGATACCCAGTGGCAAGATACTGACAGAATCATCCTTTTTCAGGGCTGGATAAAGAAGGTGGAGCGGATTAGGTGTCCTGCCGATCGGGTCGGGCCCTGCCGACGTAGAACACTAAGCCTAACCTCGCGTCTCCTCCCTATCAGCTGTTTGCGCATCAAGGGGGACTCCTGAGCATCGCGACTCAGGAGCCTAACTGGTCACGTAGCCCCTCACCCCTTGGTCCCGTCCACGTCTCCGGACGATCCAATGGCGGCTGAGGTATGCACGGGGTCGGGCCCTGCCGACGTAGAACGTAAAGCTAATAGGGAGAAATCGCAAAATCTCAAGCAAATATTACAAGACATATTATTCTCACAATATCACAATATCAAACGCAAGTTTAACACCTCCACGAGGCATGATGCACGTTGTAGGAATAAAATAGGAAAGGAGCTGCAGGTCATCCCTGAACACCACAGACGCCCACGAGAGGCGATCCTCCCTTGATGACGTCGCCTTCGTCTTGGCCACCGGCCGGGGCTGCAGGAGTGGCGGCGCCTCCGGTCGAAGGCGTGGAAGCGAAGCCGCGGAACTTCTTCAGCAGGGCCTCCACCTGACCTTTCATGGCTGCGGCGGCGGCTGGGCAGTGTACGTCGGCCATAGGCTCCAGCAGCTCGTCAAGACGAGCGCTGGGGTCGTGAAGGTGCACATGGCTGAAGACACGCGTTAGCGCAGCTGAAGAAAGGACACGAGCCTCTACCTTTGCCATGTGACCGATGCCGTCCACGACTTCCTCAAGCGCCTCCACCAAGTAGGGGAGCAGCTGGGTGGGGCCGTCCTCGTCAGTGGTTAGCGGCCTCTCCAAGCCCTTCTCATAGAGCGTCTTCAGCGCCACGCGAGACCTCTTCTCAAGGAGCGTGAAGGCCACGCGGTTCTCAGCCAGGACCTTCGCCTTCGCGTCAAGTTCGGCTTGCTCCGCCATCACCTTCCGTTCCAGCTCCTCCAGTCGGCTGCGCTAAACGGCCTGAACATTTGCCGACTGCTCCAGCTCGGCGTCGCGACCCTTGACGGCGTCCTCCCGGGCCTTCATCTTCTCCTCCTCCGCCCGACGCCCACGAGCTTCCTCTGCGCGTTTGTTGCACATGGTCTTCAGCTCGGCCTCTAGCGCTTGGCAGTGACTCTTGGCGGCCCCGGCTTCCTTCAGCGCCGCCTCGCGAGTGGCCGCTGCCTGGGCGGCGGCCCGCTTCTCCTTCTCGGAGGTCGCCATGGTCTCGCTCAGTGCCACTGAGGGAGTCCTGGACTAAAGGTTCCTCGGGCGTCCGGCCTGTTATCTATGGGCCGGACTGGTGGGCTGTGAAGACATGAAGGCCAAAGACTGTACCCGTGTCCGGATTGGACTCTCCTTGGCGTGGAAGGCAAGCTTGGCGACCGACTATGAAGATTCCCTCTTATGTAACCAACTCTATGTAACCCTAGATCCCCCGGGTGTCTATATAAACCGGCGATAGTAGTCCGGAAAGGATACACTCATTACCATAGTCATACAGGCTAGACTTCTAGGGTTTAGCCATTAAGATCTCGCGGTAGATCAACTCTTGTAACACTCTTATTCATCAAGATCAATCAAGCAGGAAGTAGGTTATTACCTTCATAGAGAGGGCCCGAACCTGGGTAAACATCGTGTCCCCTGTCTCGTGTAACCATCGACCTTAGACGCACAGTTCGGGACGCCCTACCCGAGATCCACCGGTTTTGACACCGACATTGGTGCTTTCATTGAGAGTGCCGCTGTGCCGTCGACGAAAGGTTCGATGGCCCCTTCAATCATCGATAGTGACGCCGTCCAAGGAGAACCTTCCTCCCGGACAGATCTTCGTGTTCGGCGGCTTCATACTGCGGGCCAACTCGCTTGGCCATCTGGAGCAGATCGATAGCTACGCCCCTGGCCATCAGGCAGATTCGGAAGCTTAAACTACGTCGCGGACGTCCGTGAAGACCTGATCTTCGACGGATTCGAGACCGCGACGATCGCTCCCCCTCGCCCCGATGAAGATGACCTAAATCTGTCATTAGATCACATCCAGGAGATGGTTCATGTTGCTGCAACGGCCTTAGAACCGGAGCAGATCATGCCATCCGAGGCCATAGAGTCCACGGTGTTGGAGCCGCACACAGACTCGACACCCTGCAATATTTGCGTCAACGGAACTCCGGACTCATCTCCGGCTGTAAGTTCTGGACCATGTACGCTTGCAGACACCGAGTTTGATCGGTTATCGATTTTGGAATTCAGCGCCGCAGACATCTTCCAGCACTAACCTTTGGGTGACGTGCTAAACACTTTAAAGAATTTGTCCTTAGAGAAGGACTCATAGCCGAACTATGTTCGGTTCGAGTTAGAGGCTAACGATGGGGAATTTTGCTTCCCACCCGCCACCCACTTCATAGCCACTGTCGATGACTTAATCGACGTGCTTGATTATGGCTCCGAAGACATTGACGGTATGGACGACGATGCCGAGAAGGAGCAAGGACAAGACCCGCCATTCACTAGACATTGGACGGCCACCTCTTCATACGATGTGTACATGGTTGACACGCCTAAAAAAGCTAGCGACGATGACAAAGAAGATCCAGTTGCGAAGAAACCTTCTGAGACACAGTCCAAGCGCCGGCGCCCTAAACGCCGTTCTATGCCTCAGCACTCAAAAGATGGCAACACTAGCACCGGAGAAAATAGTACTCCGGGCAACGCCGAAAACAATGAACACCCTGTTGGAGTAGCATCCGAACAGGAGGAACAAGATAACGGGCACGTTAACCCTGATAAACAGGCCATGCCCAATGACCCGAATGACGATAGTTATCCTCCAGTCTCCGAGGATGAGGAGAGCCTCGGCAGCGAGGATTTCCTCGTGCCTGAGGCACCCCTCAAGCAGGAGCGCTTCAAGCGCCAGCTAATAGCTACTGCTAGAAGCCTGAAGAAAAAGCAGCAGCAGCTCCAAGCCGATCAAGACCTACGGAGTGACAGATGGACCGATGTCCTGGCAGCCGAAGAATACGGCTTCAAGCGCCCAGCCAAGAGTTACCCGAAGCGCAGACTGCTACCTCAGTTCGATGAGGAGGCAGCAGATCCCATACCTCCCTTGCACAATGCGGAACGACCACCACGTGGTCGGGATAGTGCGGCGAACCGACCACCCTGCGGTCGATAAAAAGGCAACTCAGGCCGAACAACAGCCCGCCCCACCGCCTCGTAAAAACAGAGACAGAACAGCTCGGGACCATACATATGACCTTCGACAGGACCTGGAGAGTAGAGCAGGACACACCAGATCAATCTACGGATCGCGAGGATGCTTCCCGACTCGGGATGACGGCTACCTATTCGGACGTGACAAACCTAGTCACGCCCGGGCCGATAACCCCAGACGGACTTCATCGGAGGTGCGCCGTGACGCAACCCGATATAGAGGCGCCGCATACCCCCTCTGCTTCACAGATGAAGTACTGGATCACGAATTCCCCGAGGTGTTCAAGCCCGTCCATATTGAATCATACGACGGAACAATCGATCCTGCAGTATGGATCGAGGATTTTATTCTACACATTCATATGGCCCAAGGAGGCGACCTCCACGCCATCAAATACCTCCCACTAAAACTAAAAGGGCCAGCTATACACTGGTTAAATAGCCAGCCCAAAAATTCCATCGGCAGTTGGGAGGACTTGGAAGAAGCTTTTCTTGACAACTTCCAAGGTACTTATGTCCCGCCACCAGAGGATGATGACTTAAGTCATATAGTTCAACAACCTGGAGAATCAGCCAGAAAATTCTGGACTAGGTTCCTAACTAAAAAGAACCAGATTGTTGACTGTCCGGATGCCGAAGCCCTAGCGGCCTTCAAACACAGCATCCGCGACGAATGGCTTGCCTGCCACCTCGGGCAAGAAAAGCCAAAATCCATGGCAGCCCTCACGGCGCTTATTACCCGATTTTACGAGAGAGAGGACAGCTGGCTGGCTCGTAGCAAAAACACAGCCAACGAGGCAGGCCCCTCCGAGGCCAAGAACAGCACCGGCAAGCTCCGGCGCAATAGACACAAACGACGAAGCAATGGCGATAATACCAATGACACTACAGTTAACGCCAGATTCAGCGGCTCCAAGTCCGGCAGTGGAAAAAGCCCTACAAAAGGAACAATGAGGGACCATCCAGCTTGCTCGACCGTCCGTGCCAGATACATGGCACCCCAGACAAACAAGCCAACAGAGATTGTTGGGTTTTTAAACAGGCTGGCAACTTAAATGCCAAGAACAAGGAAAAGGGATCACAATGTGAGGACGAGGACGAAGAGCCCCGGCAGCCGAACACTGGGGGGCAGAAGAAATTTCCCCCTCAATTCAAAACGGTGAACATGATATACGCTACACACATCCCCAAAAGGGAGCGCAAGCGAGCACTCAGGGACGTCTACGCGGTAGAGCCAGTTGCCCCAAAATTCAATCTGTGGTTGTCATTCCCGATCACCTTCGATCGTCGAGATCATCCAACTAGTATCCGCCATGGCGGTTCGGCCGCACTGGTCCTCGACCCAATCATCGACGGATTTCACCTAACACAAGTCCTAATGGACGGTGGTAGCAGCCTCAACCTGCTCTATCAGGATACAGTGCGCAAAATGGGCATTAATCCCTCACGAATCAAGCCCACAAAGACTAACTTTAAAGGAGTCATACCAGGCGTAGACGCCCGTTGTACGGGCTCAATCACGCTGGAAGTGGTCTTTGGTTCTCCGGACAACTTCGAAGCGAAGAGTTAATCTTCGATATCGTCCCCTTCCACAGCGGCTACCACGCACTGCTTGGACGAACTGCGTTTGCTAGATTCAACGCAGTGCCACACTATGCTTATCTCAAGCTCAAGATGCCCGGTCCACGCGGCGTCATAACAGTCAATGGAAATACTGAACGCTCCCTCCGAACAGAGGAGCACACAGCCGCCCTAGCAGCAGAGGTACAGAGCGGCCTTCTCAAGCAGAACCGTAATCCGGCTGCCGAGCCCCTGGACATCACTAAGAGAGTCTGGACCACACTGCAGCAAGACGGTTCGGCTCGTCAAGAGCTCGATTAGCAATTCGGCCTCCGTCCCAGTCCCGATGAGGTAGCAGCATCCACACCACGCGTACATAATTACGCACTCAAAATCCCATGGGCATCGACGGAGGTACAGTTAGCTTGTAGTTCGGCTACACTAATCCCAGACTCACTGGTACCCTTACTATTTCGTCTTCTTTTTCCCCTCTTTTTTAGGTACCTTTCGTACAGGCCCCCTTCGACAGCCTGATTACCGGTCCTGTCAAAAGACAAGTACACCAGATTGGCGCAGAGCACTGGCATACAGGGGAAGCCCTAGAGGACAATCCAACGACTACTCTACCTGTCTTTCAGTACCAAAATGCAGCTCCCCTCTGGTTCTGGCATGTTAAATCGCCGGTTGCTTATCGCATTATTTGTATAAATGCGCTTTGACGCATTAACCCAACCATAATGGAAGCAGTTTACGGCCCAAGTCAAGGGGCCCCAGATACTACCTCTGCTCTTTTTCTGTTTCCCGTTGCTATTAATTACTTATATCCTCACACCCGTGCACTTTGGTACGTTTCATATTCGCCAGGGGCTCCCTATCGCCCCATAATACCGCAACAAAGTCCGAAGACTTCTTATAGATAAGTTCGGCACCCCGAATTTAGCATTATATGCATTGGCTCCGAATCATGTCTTTGGTAAATTGTTGGGTTGCCCGGGTCCAGTGCTTGCTACCTCCTACCTCTTGAGCACTGCATTGGTTTTCCCTTGAAGAGGAAAGGGTGATGCAGCAAAGTAGCGTAAGTATTTCCCTCAGTTTTTGAGAACCAAGGTATCAATCCAGTAGGAGGCTACGCGCGAGTCCCATGCACCTACACAAACAAATAAATCCTCGCAACCAATGCGGTAAGGGGTTGTCAATCCCTACACGGTCACTTATGAGAGTGAGATCTGATAGATATGATAAGATAATATTTTTGGTATTTTTGTGATAAAGATGCAAAGTAAAGAACACAAAATAAGAACAGCGAAAGAAATAGCATGTTGTCGGGAGATTAAATATGATGGAAAATAGACCCGGGGGCCATAGCTTCACTAGTGGCTTCTCTCAAGAGCATAATTATTTTACGGTGGGTGAACAAATTACTGTTGAGCAATTGACAGAATTGAGCATAGTATTGAGAATATCTAGGCATGATCATGTATATAGGCATCACGTCTGAGACAAGTAGACCGACTCCTGCCTGCATCTACTACTATTACTGCACACATCGACCACTATCCAGCGTGCATCTAGAGTATTAAATTCATAAGAACAGAGTAATGCTTTAAGCAAGATGGCATGATGTAGAGGGATAAACTCATGCAATATGATATAAACCCCATCTTGTTATCCTCGATGGCAACCATACAATACGTGCCTTACTGCCCCTACTGTCACTGGGAAAGGACACCGCAAGATTGAACCCAAAGATCAATCTAGTAGGCCAAACCAAACTGATAATTCGAAGAGAGTTTCAAAGATAACCAATCATACATAAAAGAATTCAGAGAAGATTCAAATATTGTTCATAGATAAACTTGATCATAAACCCACAATTCATAGATCTCAACAAACACACCGCAAAAGAAGATTACATCGAATAGATCTCCACAAGAGAGAGGGAGAACATTGTATTGAGATCCAAAAAGAGAGAGGAAGCCATCTAGCTAACAACTATGGACCCGAAGGTCTGAGGTAAACTACTCACACTTCATCGGAGAGGCTATGGTGTTGATGTAGAAGCCCTCCGTGATCGATGCCCCCTCCGGCGGAGCTCCGGAACAGGCCCAAGATGGGATCTCCCGGGTATATAAGGTTGCGGCGGTGGAATTAGATTTTTGGCTCCGTATCTGATCGTTTGGGGGTACGTATGTATATATAGGAGGAAGGAGTACGTCGGTGGAGCAACGTGGGGCCCACGAGGGTGGAGGGCGTGCCCAGGGGGGCTAGGCGCGCCCCCCTACCTCGTGCTTCCTGGTAGCTTTCTTGACGTAGGGTCCAAGTCCTCTGGATCCTGTTCGTTCCGAAAATCACGTTCCCGAAGGTTTCATTCCGTTTGGACTCCGTTTGATATTCTTTTTCCGCGAAACTCTGAAATAGGCAAAGAAACAACAATTCTGGGATGGGCCTCCGGTTAATTGGTGTGGGGACCCCGACTCATAAGTCGTGATCACCGAATGCACGTGTACAGTGATCCCAGAGATCCATGCTCACTGAACACACAGAAGCTGAATAACAAGAGTCTTACATCCATACATACCGTATTACACAAGTAGGACCATTATGGTCAAGTCTTGAGTATAACTTCGCAGCGGAAATCTTCATCGATAACTTGGACCCATGCTGTTTGCCTTTACCCTACAGGCATTCTGACTGGGAAGCATCCTAGCTTGCATGTTCGTCACGAAGTATTCTTCATCATATCATGTTCTTTCATGCCTGGCCAATAAAATAACCAGTGGCAAGCCAATGAGTACTTTGAATGTACTCGCAAGCAACCCAAGGGTGATAACAGGATAATTATGCAAGGCACTACTGCTGAATTGGCATTTTTGCGGAAAGCTAGTTTTTCTCACGCAAGTATGATCAACATTTATCAAGGGTATCAATGCGTCTGCAAAAAGTATCAGGAGGTTACAGACATCAACATCGAGAGAGAGTTGTGAAAACCTCATGCTCAAGCTCATCGTGACTTCCTCACAAATCACGTCAATAGATTTACCAAACTGTATTTTTTTCCAGAAACATATGGACGTAGTCAAAGCAACACCACCCAATTGTCCTTGATCGTGGACACGGCTATTCGAATAGTTTTACACTCTGTACAGGTTGCACACTTTTCCCACAAGATCGGGGGAACTTCCGTGTCATCCACGACCCGCGGTACCTCAAGTACCCGGGGTAAGCCCCCGATCACTATCTTTCCCTAGACGACACTAACATAGAGTCCACTCGATTGGTAGTAACCCCCGTGCCCAACATTTCACATCTTAAAATTGTGGAGCCTCGCTCCCATATTCATCACATACCACTGGCACAGGGTACCAACGGTGTGTCCGGTGCCCCATCAAAATGTTCTTGGCCGCCCTACCTGGCACGACCCCATGCCGAGAGAGAGCACCAACTCTCCCCCGTCACTAGTAATGCGGGCTCCAAGCTAGTATCGGCCTGGGTAATCAATAATGCCCTTTCCCATATAAGGGTAGAGTGGTTGCGCATGTACGGTTGGGACAGTCGACAAATCTTAAATCTATTCCTTCTCTGTAAACAACACTTTTATCAAGCTTGTTGCGATTCATGTCAGCGCATCAAGGCCGAGCATCAAAAGCCAGCAGGGCTACTCCAGCCAAACAGGATACCGGAGTGGAAATGGGATGAAATAGGAATGGATTTCATCGTCGGATTACCCCGATCACAACGCGGGAATGACGCCATATGGGTCATCACAGACCGACTAACCAAGGTTGCTCATTTCATTCCCGTGAAGACTACCTACTCCACACAAAGACTGGCCAAACTTTATCTCTCCCGTATAGTTTGCTTGCATGGAGTCCCAAAGACTATAATATCAGACCGAGGCACACAATTCGTCTCCAAATTTTGGGATCACCTACAACAAGCTCTGGGCACGCAACTAGCTTTCAGTACCGCATACCACCCTCAGACTGATGGACAAACTGAACGTGTAAATCAAATCCTAGAGGATATGCTAAGAGCCTGTGTGCTCACCTATGGATCCAGTTGGGAAGAGAGTTTGCCGTATGCCGAATTTGCTTACAACAACAGTTACCAAGCCAGCTTGCAAATGGCACCTTTTGAAGCATTGTACGGACGGAGGTGTCGTACCCCACTGAATTGGTCAGAAATAGGTGGCAGCCATATCTTCGGCCTGGACATGCTTAAAGATGCCGAGGAGAAAGTTAAACAAATCAGGGACAGACTCAAGACAGCGCAGAGCCGACAAAAGAGCTACTATGATCAGAAGCATCGTGAGGTCAGCTTTGAACCCGGTGATTCCGTATACCTCCGAGTGTCTCCTATGAGGGGTCTGCAATGGTTCAAAATTAAGGGGAAGCTAGCCCCAAGATTTATTGGACCATTTCGGGTAAAGGCACGAAGAGGCACGGTAGCCTACCAACCAGACTTGCCCAAGGAACTATCAGACGTCCATGACGTATTCCACGTCTCACAATTGAGAAAATGTGTGGGTAACCTGGATAAGCATGTACCTCATGAGAACATTGATATGCAACCAGATCTCACCTACAGAGAAAGACCAGTAAAAATATTGGAAGAGTCTGAACGGAGGACCCGTCAGAAAACGACAAAGTTTTTCAGAGTTCAGTGGAGCAACCACACTGAGGATGAAGCTACATGGGAAAGGGAAGATCTTCTCCAGGCAGAGTATCCATATCTATTTGAGGATCAGCAGAAATCTCGAGGACGAGATTTTTCCTAAGGGGGTAGGTGTTGTGACACCCAAGTTTTTATTTGGTTTTTTTTCAAAAGATTTTTATTTGACGTGAGGGAGGTGATCAAATTTTTTCTTCAAAAGAACTCTACCTTTCAAAAAAAAATTATGGCAAAAGTTTTATTTGGATTCACCCAAGATCTGTCTTTGGTCTTGGAGGTTCTTGCTTTTCATTTGGACTCAAGACAAAATACTTTTCACTTGGAATATGCCTTCTGAAAATCTCTTTGAAATTTGCACTATGGCTTTTGGAATAATCCTTTACCACTTTCAACAATTCCTTCTTGCCATGGCCTTAGTGAAAATACTCTCTCCTGACCCTCCCCTCATCTTTGGATCATGTTTGGCATCTAATCCAGCAAGTTGAACCTCCCCTATGATTATATTCCATTTAAATCTTATTCAAATAAATTTCTGTCTTCTATTCTATCCATTGGTGATTTACAAAGGAACTCTACTTTCTGTTTTGATTTCTGCCCCCAAACCAACTCTCCTCCCTAGTCCTTTGAACCCTCAACCAAGATCCATGAAGATCCACTGGTCTTCAGTTCAAATTTTTCAAACTACACTTGCTGCAAGTTTGGACCAGATTTCTCAAATTTGGTGAAATTCATTCAAAACTTCCTCCAAAAATTCCAAGTAAAATCAGGCAGCCTCTAGGTGCATTGAGTGGTCACCTCACCAAGTTACAGCCCCAGAATTTTTTTTCTCATAGCCAAATCATTCTGTCGAGCACCTGCAGTGCATGGTCATTGTCAAGTTCAGAAAATTCAGAGAACAGTTCAGTGGCTGACTGTCGTTTTCTTCAGAGATGGTTGTCGATCTCGCCAGCGCCACTGTGTCGCCTTGCTCCTCATCCCCTCCCACTTGTTCCTGCACCGCATGAACGCCTAGCACCTTGCGGACGTCGGCGACGAGCTGTAGAAGGTGCGCCGCCCCGTGACGGACGCCAGCGGCGGCTTTGCGGCCGCCAGCGGGAGGCACGGCGCTGACGGCGCCACCCAGCACCGCCCAAGCCATCGGAGCTCGCCGCGTGGTCTTCCACTCCCCCGAATGTGCTGCCGCTCTCGTCGTGAACCGCAGGGCACGGAGCACGCTCTCTGCCGCCGTCGAGCCCGTGCGGCCATCCCACCGTGGACCGACGCCATTACGCGAAGACCAACTCCGTTTAGCTGTGGAATGACACCAGTAACCTCCACTGATGCTGCCTGGCCACTCAAACCTCCTGCCAATCCACTGCATCGCCGTAATCGCTCGCCGGAGATTCTCCGTTCACGGCCACCCCGTCGATCCGCCTATAAATAGAGGCCCCGAGCTTCAACTCGAGCACCCACCATCCGTGCACTCCACCTAGAGCACGCCTAGCCACTGGAAGAGCCCCGAGGAGGTCTCCTTCCTCGACTCCGGCCGCCGCGACCCGCCACGGGAGCCAGCTCGATTCGCCCCCGTGTGTGCACCTCCGCCTCCCTTCTCTTGCCAGTAGCTTCACCATGCATCCCTCCCTCTGACCCGCGCTTCAATTCGAACTTTGCAGCCCTCCACCGGAGTTCCCCACCATCACCCGAGCCGCCGTCCGCTGGAGATAGTGTCACCGTCGACGTGGTGCTCCCCGTTGGTCGAGTCCACCACCCACCGACGTGGAAGAACACGCTGAAGCTCTTGGTACCCTCCGATCCTCCAAAATCGCCGTGGTTCGACGCCGGCGTCCACCGCAGTCTTCGGGCGCCGGCGAGCTTTTCAAACCTGACATGTGGACCCCGCATGTCAGCCTCTGTTCTATTCTTTCGCGAACCGTTTTCTGTTGGCGCCTTCAGGCAAATACGTTTTCTCTCTTGAGCTTGCGCATTTCCAATCGAACCGTTCTCTGTTTTCTCAGTTAAAACCTTGGAACTTTTCTGTTTCATTACATGTAAGTCCCCGGACATAAACCTTTATAACTTTTTAATAAAAAGGGATTTTTGAGTGATTCTTTTTCTGACAATCTTCAAATTTTGTCTAGTTTTTTATGGGATTTATTTGAAAAATATTTGGAAAATTTTCTGTGCACGCATTGGTTTTCACGTTAGTGTCCGTTTTCGTGATTGCCGTAGGTTCCGGAAGAGGTGACGGAGCCGCGAACTTCGCCGAGCTAGACTCCGACTTCTCCGAACCAGGCAAGCATGTTTGAACATTTGATATGATAAGTGTTTTGCATGTTTCCTTGAAAGTTTGTGCGTGCCATATGAGTGTCGGTAAATACCTCGTTGCTCGTAAGGCAACTACCCGTATGTCCCAAAGTTGCGATGATCTCTGATGAGAGATGGCCTAATCATGTGGTGACATGAAGGGCAACAAGGTGGTACTCTTGTAGCATACCAGCCTTGCGTCATCCGACTTTCTCCGACGTTAACGTGGACGGAGTCACGCTATCGTTCTTTTCCTCGCATGTTCCAAAGTTGCGATGATCTCTGATGAGAGATGGCCTAATCATGTGGTGACATGAAGGGCAGCAAGGTGGTACTGTTGTAGCATACCAGCCTCGCGTCATCCGACTTTCTCCAATGTTAACATGGACGGAGTCACGTTATCGTTCTTTCCCCCTTCCGTGCTACCACATGTTTCATTTGCCAGGATGCGGTTTAGTAAGTTGGTAACCTCTTTCCGTGTACACACCAAACAGAGAGGCCGGGATGATGGCACCTTGGCCCAGGATTAAAGCAGTCATCCGGTCAGGGGGCATGGGTGTTTCCGGTTGGGACCGAGAGGGGGGCACCCCCTTAGAGCACGCGTATAGAAATTTGATCCCATGCTACGCGAGGTTGTAGCCTCCCCGTCTCAAGGTTTTTCGTGAACGTTGCCGAGGGTGATCCCTGGCTTCGGAAGGTTGAATTGGGTGTGTACTGGTTAGACGTGTTTCTTCCAAAACAACGTAGATGGAACTAGTCCCCGTGACTACTGAAATCCGTTGGCTGTGGTTAAGTACAAACTCTGCAGAGTCAATTCCTTCCAAGTCATCGTATCCATGATCAAGTAGTGAAATCAGTATATCCATATCTATCCGCGTGGAAAACTGTCCCCGGTGAACAAGCTCAAGTGGTAAATCCAGTTAAATTGTTATTCCTGTGGATGGACTAGCTTTATATTTGTCTCGTACTTGTGATAATTTATGTTCCCGAAACTAATGTATTATTGAGCTAAAATATAAGCCCTTTATGTGACGTCGCGCAGACGTCCGACTGTGGCATGTTCGTCTTTTATTTTTCTGTTATAAGCCCTTTATGTGATGTCGCTCAAACGTCCGACTGTGGCATGTTCGTTTTTTATTTTTCTGTTATAAGCCCTTTATGTGATGTCGCTCAGACGTCCGACTATGGCATTATTATTATTCTTGCATTTTCCTCTCGAGGAGTCTTTCAGACACTCGTTTGGCACCAGTATTATTATGCTCGCAGTTTCCTCTCGAGGAGTCTTTCAGACACTCGTTTGGCACCAGTATTACTATTCTGCAGTTTTCGCTCGAGGCGTCATTCAGACCCTCGCTTGGCACCCTGTATTTATTATCTCTATGTCTGAGCGCACTGGATAAATTGTTCATATGCTTCATGTTTACATTTGTTATATCTTATGTCCGAACTGTCTTGCGAGTACTTTCATAGTACTCACCTGGCTTGTTGATTTGGCCAGATGTTGACGAAGGCGATCTCTAGGATGAAGAGTTTGATAGCGTGTCCGACGCCTAGAGGAGTCCCAGTCAGTCCGGCGCGATCCCGAATATTGGTCACTTGTATTATACACGCTTCCGCCACCCGCAATAAGTCTCCTCGAGCCTCTCTCGGACGCTCGAAGAGCTGTAGTCTTCAGGAGTCATGTCACTCACTTTGCGGTGATATTTCCACCACCGTTATTATCGTGAGTTAGTAGTATGCCACCCTATCCGCCGTCTCGTTTTATCGGCGTGCATGTAATAAATTGTTGGGCAGTCTCCGCTCAACCTTGTATTATATTTAGTACTCCTGGTATTTTTCTTCTGTGACCAAGATATTGTCTACCAGTGAGAAGGAATTCTTCCTTACTGGTCCGTAAAATGGATTGGTCTCTCAATAATTATTTTATTGAAAAACCGATCGTGACAAGCTTGGTATCAGAGCCAGGCTGACTGTAGGAAGCCACTAGGTGCGATCGCTAATCGGTTATTAGCGTCTTTTGTGCTTTTTCAGCATTTTGCAATTGTAGCTATTTTCTGTTGGTCATCATAAATTTATGACATGACTACTCAGAATTTTTGCCTACTTTTGTAGATGGCTGGCAGCAGCTGTGAGAATCGAGTGTTCACGAACGCGCCCGAGGGGTTTGTCAAGCTCCTCGTCTCCATCACCAAGCTCGCGATCGGGCCAGCAGCTCGCCCGGAGTTCACACTCTATCAGCACAAGCTCAGTGACGACGTGTCTATGCACCAAGCTGTGGTGCAATTCAAGGGAGGGCGTTCTGCAGCTCGCCACTTCCGTTTTGTGGGAAGGGCCATGCCTACGGAGAGGCATGCCATGCCGATGGCTGCCCGTGAGGCGATAGCTCACCTTCGGGACATCCTTCCTACGATGAAGACTCGTCGCTACCGCTACCTCGCGTGCCATGTGCCATACACCAGCCACTATGCGTTCGCCTGCCATCGGGGAGAGCGAGATGAAGCCATCGAGATGGTTGTGGAGTATCTCAAGGCTCTGGAGGAGTCTTTTGACAACCTCGTGGATGATCTTGTGGCTGCCCGCATGGACTTAGTCCGGGGCGGTCCTGCCAGCAGGAAGGAGCTCCTCCACACGGCACCGCCTCTGACATTCGTCTCGTCTTCAGCCTCATATGCATCGGCCGATTTGGCCACTGCTCGCCGTCTGCCTACCACTGAGGAGTTCGACCGAGCCATCGCTCCTACTCCAGTCAGAGCTGCACCGCCTGCCGCACCCGCTCTACCACCAGTCGCCCCCGCACCGTCACCGCAGCGCAGCGTTACGCGCCAGGAGCCAGCTAGAGAGGAGGTGGAGGTCGATTCTCCTGGACCGCTGAGTCTTGCCATTGGCAAGGGAAAGGAAATCTTCACCATCTCCGACTAAGAGCACCGAGTAGCCGCGCGTTATATCTGCTTGTATGATGTGTTGTTTTAATCTGTACGCTAGTTTGTATTGGTGTGTTTGCTGCCTTCCGGAGTAGTCCGCTAGTCTAAATAACATGTCAGGAATGTGAACGCACGTCCTGAGTGCTGTATCATGTGTTTGTATTTCGCGTGTAAGATTTGTGTTCAGCAGTCTTTTCTCCATACAAAATCACTTATGTTTTCTTGAAAACCTTGAGATCTTTTAAATTTGTTGCCTCTGCAAGATTTTCCTTGTGCTGCACAGTTTTTCTCATGGGTTTTGCAATATAATACCCCAGACTGGAAAAATGTCTCGCCCGTGGACTCGCTCCATGCCCAATCAGCCAGAAGAGGTTTACGGGACACAGACTAGAATTTCACTCAGGGTCAGTTCAGTCAACACGACAGCGAAGCAGCCCTGTCTCAAGCATGCCGTCTCTTCGAGCAAAGCCAGCAACAGCACCGAGAGATGATAAATCATGTGATCAATATGGGAAACCACCGTGAGCCCTATCAACAGCATTCCAAGTTATCTGAGTTACAGAAGACTCGCCCCTCAACTTTTGCTCACACCGATAGGCCGCTGGAAGCCGATGATTGGCTTCGTGACATTGAGAGGAAACTGATTATTGCTCAGTGCTCAGATCATGAGAAGGTGCTTTATGCACCACACTACCTTACTGGAGCAGCTGCAACATGGTGGGAAAATTTCCTACACATGCATCCCAGTGAACACAACATCACCTGGGAAGAATTCAAGGAAGGCTTCCGTGGGGCACACATCCCCAGGAGCATCCTAAAGATCAAGAAGAGAGAGTTCGATGACCTGAAGCAGAGAGGCATGTCAGTAACAGAATACAATGGTCAGTTTACCCAGCTGTCTCGTTATGCCTACAATGAGCACATGACGGAAAGCAAGAAGATGGAAAAATTCCTGGACGGCCTGGCACCAGCACTAAGATGCCAACTGATTGTGCACAACTTCCCGGATTTTAAGACTCTGGTGGACAAGGCCATTACCTCGGAGAATGAGCACCGTAGTCTGGAAGATATCCGTAAGCGAAAGAGGGACAAGACGACCCTTGCTCGTAACAACAGAAGCAAGGCTGAGGTTCCACGGACGGACACAAGGAGATCCACGACTACTGATCCAAGACCCGTCGGACAGTTCTATGCCAGGGATAAGGAGTACACATACCGTCCAGGGGTCACTTGCTATTCTTGTGGTCAAGAAGGGCACTCTGCTAAACAGTGCCCAAAGCCAAGGAACTCGGCACCCAAGCCAAACAATGGTGGAAACAATCCGGCCCCCAAGCGCAACAATTTCAACCCCAACAACAACCACAGGAAGGGTCACCTGAACCATGTGACCAGGGAAGAGACGCAGAATGCCCCAGACATCGTGCTCGGTACGTTCCCTGTCAACACAGTACCTGCCACAGTTTTGTTTGATTCTGGAGCTTCCCATTCGTTCGTTTCGAAGAGTTTTGTTTTGCAACATGGTTTTCCGATACTCCCCTTGGAGAAATCTATGGTCATCAAGTCCCCCGGAAATAAGCGAATCGCTCAAGGTTACTGCCGAGGAGTGGTCATTGAGTCCGAAGGACTACAATTCCACGCGAATCTCATCGTGTTGGAGAGTAAAGGACTGGATGTCATTTTAGGGATGGACTGGTTGACCACCAACAAAGGATTCATCGACAGTTTCAATCGGACCGTGATTCTCACTCACCATCACGGCAAGACAATAAGAGTTTCCGCTCAAGAAAGGCCACGATCACAGCAACCAAAACTGAACAAAATGGACATTTCTGAACTGAGAAAAGTTCCAGTGGTATGCGAATTTCCTGATGTTTTCCCTGAAGAACTACCAGGCATGCCACCAGACCGAGAGATAGAATTCAGCATCGAACTAGCACCTGGCACCGCTCCCATCTATAAGAAGCCTTATAGAATGGCACCCTCAGAATTGGTGGAGTTGAAGAAGCAGATAAAAGAGTTGTTGGACAAAGGATTTATTCGAGCCAGCTCCTCACCTTGGGGTTCGCCTGTGTTGTTCGCAAAGAAAAAGGATGGGACACTGAGACTGTGTATAGACTATCGAGCCCTCAATATGGTCACCATCAAAAACAAATATCCGATGCCACGGAAAAATGATTTGTTTGACCAGCTCGCACAAGCCAATGTATTCTCAAAGATCGATTTGAGATCGGGTTATCACCAATTGAAAGTACGGACAGAAGATATCCCCAAGACAGCATTCACTTCCAGATATGGGTTATACGAGTTTACAGTGATGCCTTTTGGACTAACGAACGACCCCGCATATTTTGTCCACCTCATGAACAAAGTGTTCATGAAATTCATGGACAAATTTGTTGTGGTATTCATTGACGATATTCTGGTTTACTCAAGGACACCAGAAGAGCATGCTGAGCACCTCAGAATTGTTTTGGGAGAATTGAGGAAACATCAGTTGTACGCCAAATTTAGCAAGTGCGAATTTTGGCTAATACAAGTCGGTTTCTTAGGCCATATATTGAACCAAGAAGGTGTGGCCGTAGACCCAGAAAAGGTCAAAGCCATACTTGACTAGAAGCCACCCGCCAACGTTACTGATGTGCGGAGTTTCCTACGAATGGCCGGATATTACAGAAGATTTATTGAAGGATTCTCCACTGTGGCAAAACCAATGACACAGTTGCTCAAGAAGGACAAGAAGTTTACATGGACGGAAGCATGCGAGCAAAGCTTCCAAGAACTAAAGAAGAAGCTGACAACCGCACCGGTCTTAACTGTGCCAGATATACACAAGAGCTTTGAAGTGTATTGTGACGCGTCCCGAAAAGGTCTCGGATGTGTACTAATGCAGGATGGCAAAGTAGTCGCATATGCCTCACGGCAGCTGCGAAAACATAAGGAAAATTACCCAACACATGACTTGGAGCTAGCAGCAGTTATACATGCACTCAAGGAGTGGAGGCACTTTCTGTTGGGAAATCGCTGTGAAATATACACGGACCATAAGAGCCTCAAATATATCTTCACACAGCCAGAGATAAATTTACGCCAACGACGCTGGTTGGAATTGGTCAAGGACTATGATGTCGGCATTCACTACCATCCAGGGAAAGCAAATGTAGTGGCAGATGCCCTTAGTCGAAACCCCAGCCCGGACAATGACGGTCCGCAAAACTTGAGGCCTGAGTTTCAGAAAGAGTTCGCTAGGCTCAACATGATGTTAGTTTCTGAGGGGACCGTATCAAATCTGGAGATACAACCCACCCTGGTGGAGCAAAGTAAGAAGGCTCAACAGGGGCATCCCAGCATCGAGGGTATAAAGAAGAAAATGAACCTTGGTAAGGCTTTAGAGTTCGTCACTGACAGTGAAGGAACACTTTGGTACGGAGACAGACTTTGTGTACCTAACATTGAGGAACTCAAGCAACAAATCCTAACCGAAAGCCACACCGCTCCATACTCGATCCATCCTGGAGGAACCAAGATGTACAAGGACATTCAGGAAAGATTTTGGTGGCACGGTATGAAAAGAGATATAGCCACATTCATTGCTTGTTGCGATTCATGTCAGCGCATCAAGGCCGAGCATCAAAAGCCAGCAGGGCTACTCCAGCCAAACAGGATACCGGAGTGGAAATGGGATGAAATAGGAATGGATTTCATCGTCGGATTACCCCGATCACAATGCGGGAATGACGCCATATGGGTCATCACAGACCGACTAACCCAGGTTGCTCACTTCATTCCCGTGAAGACTACCTACTCCACACAAAGACTGGCCAAACTTTATCTCTCCCGTATAGTTTGCTTGCATGGAGTCCCAAAGACTATAATATCAGACCGAGGCACACAATTCGTCTCCAAATTTTGGGATCACCTACAACAAGCTCTGGGCACGCAACTAGCTTTCAGTACCGCATACCACCCTCAGACTGGTGGACAAATTGAACGTGTAAATCAAATCCTAGAGGATATGCTAAGAGCCTGTGTGCTCACCTATGGATCCAGTTGGGAAGAGAGTTTGCCGTATGCCGAATTTGCTTACAACAACAGTTACCAAGCCAGCTTGCAAATGGCACCTTTTGAAGCATTGTACGGACGGAGGTGTCGTACCCCACTGAATTGGTCAGAAACAGGTGACAGCCGTATCTTCGGCCCGGACATGCTTAAAGAGGCCGAGGAGAAAGTTCAACAAATCAGGGACAGACTCAAGACAGCGCAGAGCCGACAAAAGAGCTACTATGATCAGAAGCATCATGAGGTCAGCTTTGAACCCGGTGATTCCGTATACCTCCGAGTGTCTCCTATGAGGGGTCTGCAACAGTTCAAAATTAAGGGGAAGCTAGCCCCAAGATTTATTGGACCATTTCGGGTAAAGGCACGAAGAGGCACGGTAGCCTACCAACTAGACTTGCCCAAGGAACTATCAGACGTCCATGACGTATTCCACGTCTCTCAATTGAGAAAATGTGTGGGTAACCCGGATAAGCATGTACCTCATGAGAACATTGATATGCAACCAGATCTCACCTACAGAGAAAGACCAGTAAAAATATTGGAAGAGTCTGAACGGAGGACCCGTCAGAAAACGACAAAGTTTTTCAGAGTTCAGTGGAGCAACCACACTGAGGATGAAGCTACATGGGAAAGGGAAGATCTTCTCCAGGCAGAGTATCCATATCTATTTGAGGATCAGCAGAAATCTCGAGGACGAGATTTTTCCTAAGGGGGTAGGTGTTGTGACACCCAAGTTTTTATTTGGTTTTTTTTCAAAAGATTTTTATTTGACCTGAGGGAGGTGATCAAATTTTTTCTTCAGAAGAACTCTACCTTTCAAATATTTTTTTTATGGCAAAAGTTTTATTTGGATTCACCCAGGATCTGTCTTTGGTCTTGGAGGTTCTGCTTTTCATTTGGACTCAAGACAAAATACTTTTCACTTGGAATATGCCTTCTGAAAATCTCTTTGAAATTTGCACTATGGCTTTTGGAATAATCCTTTACCACTTTCAACAATTCCTTCTTGCCATGGCCTTAGTGCAAATACTCTCTCCTGACCCTCCCCTCATCTTTGGATCATGTTTGGCATCTAATCCAGCAAGTTGAACCTCCCCTATGATTATATTCCATTTAAATCTTATTCAAATAAATTTCTGTCTTCTATTCTATCCATTGGTGATTTACACAGTAACTCTACTTTCTGTTTTGATTTCTGCCCCCAAACCAACTCTCCTCCCTAGTCCTTTGAACCCTCAACCAAGATCCATGAAGATCCACTGGTCTTCATTTCAAATTTTTCAAACTACACTTGCTGCAAGTTTGGACCAGATTTCTCAAATTTGGTGAAATTCATTCAAAACTTCCTCCAAAAATTCCAAGTAAAATCAGGCAGCCTCTAGGTGCATTGAGTGCTCACCTCACCAAGTTACAGCCCCAGAAAAAAATTTCTCATAGCCAAATCATTCTGTCGAGCACCTGCAGTGCATGGTCATTGTCAAGTTCAGAAAATTCAGAGAACAGTTCAGTGGCTTACTGTCGTTTTCTTCAGAGATGGTTGTCGATCTCGCCAGTGCCACTGTGTCGCCTTGCTCCTCGTCCCCTCCCCCTTGTTCCTGCACCGCAGAACGCCTGGCACCTTGCGGACGTCGGTGACGAGCTGCAGAAGGTGCGCCGCCCCGTGACCGACGCCAGCGGCGGCTTTGCGGCCGCCAGCAGGAGGCACGACGCTGACGGCGCCACCCAGCACCGCCCAAGCCATCGGAGCTCGCCGCGTGGTCTTCCACTCCCCCGAACGTGCTGCTGCTCTCGTCGTGAACCGCAGGGCACGGAGCGCGCTCTCTGCCACCGTCGAGCCCGTGCGGCCATCCCACCGTGGACCGACGCCATTACGCGAAGACCAACTCCGTTTAGCTGTGGAATGACACCAGTAACCTCCACTGATGCTGCCTGGCCACTCAAACCTCCTGCCAATCCACTGCATCGCCGTAATCGCTCGCCGGAGATTCTCCGTTCACGGCCACCCCGTCGATCCGCCTATAAATAGAGGCCCCGAGCTTCAACTCGAGCACCCACCATCCCTGCACTCCACCTAGAGCACGCCTAGCCACTGGAAGAGCCCCGAGGAGGTCTCCTTCCTCGACTCCGGCCACCGCGACCCGCCACGGGAGCCAGCTCGATTCGCCCCCGTGTGTGCACCTCCGCCTCCCTTCTCTTGCCAGTAGCTTCACCATGCATCCCTCCCTCTGACCCACGCTTCAATTCGAACTTTGCAGCACTCCACCGGAGTTCCCCACCATCACCCGAGCCGTCGTCCACCGGAGATAGTGTCGCCGTCGACGTGGTGCTCCCCGTTGGTCGAGTCCACCACTCACCGACGCGGAAGAACACGCTGAAGCTCTTGGTACCCTCCGATCCTCCAAACTCGCCGTGGTTCGACGCCGGCGTCCACCGCAGTCTTCGGGCGCCGGCGAGCTTTTCAAACCTGACATGTGGACCCCGCATGTCAGCCTCTGTTCTATTCTTTCGCGAACCATTTTCTGTTGGCGCCTTCGGGCAAATACGTTTTCTCTCTTGAGCTTGCGCATTTCCAATTGAACCGTTTTATGTTTTCTCAGTTAAAACCCTGGAACTTTTCTGTTTCATTACAGATAAGTCCCCGGACAGAAACCTTTATAACTTTTTAATAAAAAGGGATTTTTGAGTGATTCTTTTTCTGACAATCTTCAAATTTTGTCTAGTTTTTTACGGGATTTATTTGAAAAATATTTGAAAAGGTTTCTGTGCACGCGTTGGTTTTCACGTTAGTGCCCGTTTTCGTGATTGCCGTAGGTTCCGGAAGAGGTGACGGAGCCGCGAACTTCGCCGAGCAAGACTCCGACTTCTCCGAACCAGGCAAGCATGTTTGAACATTTGATATGATAAGTGTTTTGCATGTTTGCTTGAAAGTTTGTGCGTGGCATATGAGTGTCCGTAAATACCTCGTTGCTCGTAAGGCAACTACCCGTATGTCCCAAAGTTGCGATGATCTCTGATGAGAGATGGCCTAATCATGTGGTGACATGAAGGGCAGCAAGGTGGTACTGTTGTAGCATACCAGCCTTGCGTCATCCGACTTTCTCCGACGTTAGCGTGGACGGAGTCACGCTATCGTTCTTTTCCTCGCATGTTCCAAAGTTGCGATGATCTCTGATGAGAGATGGCCTAATCATGTGGTGACATGAAGGGCAGCAAGGTGGTACTGTTGTAGCATACCAGCCTCGCGTCATCCGACTTTCTCCAACGTTAACGTGGACGGAGTCACGTTATCGTTCTTTCCCCCTTCCGTGCTACCACATGTTTCATTTGCCAGGATGCGGTTTAGTAAGTTGGTAACCTCTTTCCGTGTACACACCAAACAGAGAGGCCGGGATGATGGTACCTTGGCCCAGGATTAGTGCCAGTCATCCGGTCAGGGGGCATGGGTGTTTCCGGTTGGGACCGAGAGGGGGGGCACCCCCTTAGAGCGCGCGTATAGAAATTTGATCCCATGCTACGCGAGGTTGTAGCCTCCCCGTCTCAAGGTTTTTCGTGAACGTTGCCGAGGGTGATCCCTGGCTTCAGAAGGTTGAATTGGGTGTGTACTGGTTAGACGTGTTTCTTCCAAAACACCGTAGACGGAACTAGTCCCCGTGACAACTGAAATCCGTTGGCTGTGGTTAAGTACAAACTCTGCAGAGTCAATTCCTTCCAAGTCATCGCATCCATGATCAAGTAGTGAAATCAGTATATCCATATCTATCCGCGTGGAAAACTGTCCCCGGTGAACAAGCTCAAGTGGTAAATCCAGTTAAATTGTTATTCCTGTGGATGGACTAGCTTTATATTTGTCTCGTACGTGTGATAATTTATGTTCCCGAAACTATTGTATTATTGAGCTAAAATATAAGCCCTTTATTTTTCTGTTATAAGCCCTTTATGTGATGTCGCTCAGACGTCCGACTGTGGCATGTTCGTTTTTTGTTTTTTCTGTTATAAGCCCTTTATGTGATGTCGCTCAGACGTCCGACTATGGCATTATTATTATTCTTGCATTTTCCTCTCGAGGAGTCTTTCAGACACTCGTTTGGCACCAGTATTATTATGCTCGCAGTTTCCTCTCGAGGAGTCTTTCAGACACTCGTTTGGCACCAGTATTACTATTCTGCAGTTTCCGCTCGAGGCGTCATTCAGACCCTCGCTTGGCACCCAGTATTTATTATCTCTATGTCTGAGCGCACTGGATAAATTGTTCATATGCTTCATGTTTACATTTGTTATATCTTATGTCCGAACTGTCTTGCAAGTACTTTCATAGTACTCACCTGGCTTGTTGATTTGGCCAGATGTTGACGAAGGCGATCTCTAGGATGAAGAGTTTGATAGCACGTCCGACGCCTAGAGGAGTCCCAGTCAGTCCGGCGCGATCCCGAATATTGGTCACTTGTATTATACACGCTTCCGCCACCCGCAATAAGTCTCCTCAAGCCTCTCTCCGACGCTCGAAGAGCTGTAGTCTTCAGGAGTCATGTCACTCGCTTTGCGGTGATATTTCCACCACCGTTATTATCGTGACTAAGTAGTATGCCACCCTATCCGCCGTCTCGTTTTATCGGTGTGCATGTAATAAATTGTTGGGCAGTCTCCGCTCAACCTTGTATTATATTTAGTACTCCTAGTCTTTTTCTTCTGTGACCAAGATATTGTCTACCAGTGAGAAGGAATTCTTCCTTACTGGTCCGTAAAAGGGATTGGTCTCTCAATAATTATTTTATTGAACAACCGGTCGTGACAGGCTGTTTGCAAGTATGTCAAACCACACTTGTTTCTTTCCATGCATAACCCTGACCCACTTGCGTAGCATCTACTTTAGCATCCTATCTACTCCCACCGGCATAACCCTCATAAGGAGGTAGGGTCATGCACAATGCAAGTATCAACGAGGAAGTAACGGAGGCAACCCATCAAGGTGGTTACCGCCTCATAGTGATTGCGTTGTAACAACAATATGGTGCTATATGACATGCATAAAAAAGGTTTCATAGACATGGTCAAAGGGCTGCTTGCCTGGTTCATCAGAGTCTTCAAGCCTTCAAATATCTCTGGTCCAACTCCAAGCATTTCGTCTACTTCGTCACCTATCGTCGAAAGCAACCATAATAAGCAACACAACAAGGCAGAAAATAAAAGTGCTCTAAAAATATTAATTTGACTTTTCTAGGACATCTCTGGTTATATGAAAATTACCCAAAGTGGTTTCATTGGAATTGGGTCAGTGGATATTTCTAAACATTTTGATATGATGGAATCAATGGGTTTATGGATTTGCAAGAAGTGTATAGAAACATATTTTTGAAAAATGAGCAAACATACCCATTTAACAAGGCATGATTTTAGAAGCATTCAGGAGTTGGTTTCACTGGATTTGGAGTTCAAATGATTTTCCCATGAATTTGCAAAGTTGACAAGTATGAAGAAATGGCTCATTATTTTGTGTGGCAGAGAAAGTCTTAATAAAAATGTTCATAAACTAAGTTATGAACTTAGAAGCATCTAGGAATTTGAATCATGGCATGTGGATCAATTTTGAGCTCTCTGTGATTTTCTAAAGTTCATCACAAAAATGGAAAATGGGGTTTTGATAAATATGTGTGAAGATAAAGTTCCTAGAAAAATGTGCAAGTTGCACCATGAGATAGATCATGAGTTTATGAGCAACTAGAAATTTGAATCATCAAATTTGGAGTTAATTTGAATTATTTATGGGTTTTACAAATTATACAGAAAAGAAAAGGAACAAGGTTTTTACCCAAACGAGCTGGATCTGGGCGGCAACAGCGTGCACTGGGCGAGACATAGCGGGGCAGCGCACTGGGCCGGCCCAGCGGCTCGGCCACGCGGGTGACAGGGCGACGTCGAACGCGTCATTAATCGGCGGGGCCCGCCCATTGGGTCGCTGACGCGCGAGGCCCAGCTGTAGGTCGCCTTCAACCTCCCGCGCGCGCTCCGGCCGCGGGGAGGAGCGGCTCCCGCCAGCGGTTGCCGGGGCTACAGAACACCTCCTGCGACGCCCTGGCTATGGATGAGCTCGGCGCCGAACGCGTCATCCACTTGTGTATGCCACAGCTGCCCGGGATGGTCGAGGCGACGGCGGCTTGGACGCCGCCGGACGGTGGCGTCGGGCGAGATTGAGCACGGTGCTACGGTGTGCCCTCGGACGAGGGAAAGAGCGTGGGAGCTCCGCCTTTCTCAGGGGAACCTTCTGGTGGAGAGAAGAGAAGGAGAAGAGCTCGGGCTTGGCTGAATTTAGGTGGATGCCGGCAGGGGCACTCCGGCCATTGTGGTGGATGGGGGCACGGGGAGAGGGATGGCCGGGTCTGGGTGACGTACGGGAGGGAGAGAGAGCGAAAGGGCTCTAGAGAGAGGCCTCGGGCGGCCTTTGAAGCGAGGTCATAGCTCACCATGGATGTGGCCTACGGGCACCCGCGGTAATGGCCGCAGTGGCTGCCAAAGGAGGCTCGGGGCTGTCTGCGGCGCTCGTGGGCGTGGACCAAGTTGAGGGAGAAGGAGAGAGAGAGAGCGGGGGAGTGGCAGAGCGCCGCGCGTGTGGGCTCACCCATTGGGGCTCTCGGGTGGCTCTGACGCGCGTGCTGCTCGAGGTGAGAGAGAGGGAGAGAGGAGGGGGCCAACATGGTGGCGTGATGCGGACGTCGAGGCACCTCGACTGGCGCGAGGGTGAGGCTCGAGGTGGTGGGGGAGTGCAGCGTCAACGGTCGGGAGCATGCTGACGTGCTCCAGAGCGCGTCTTTGGCCGGCATGGCATGCCTTTTTGCGGAATGGGCGCGGCCACTTGTGTCTGGAAGCTGTAGGGGGGAGTAAACAATGTGGCAATGACATAGGATGCCCTGGGGAGCCAATAGAGTAGAGGAGAGGTGGAGAGAGAGTGAAAATTGCTGCTGTCCAGAGAAGAAAAGTGGATCCCTGCCCCCCTTCATCATTGCCTCTCAGGCAGGGAAGCATACAAGAGGTAGAGGGGGACTAGGGGGTTGTGGTAAAGAGGAGAACTCATGGAGATTAGTGGAAGTGGTCAAATTGGTGTTTTTAGAAAAATGGTGAGAAGGTGTTTGTTGTTGATTTGGGCAAGATGATGAACTCCTGTTGTCATAAGTCTTGACAGGGTCAAATGACATGAGAAAATAAGAGGTTCCACCAAGATTGAGTTCATTTGGGAAAAGTTGCCAATGCAACTTTTGTAAACCCTAGAAATCAACAGAAATGCACTTTTCAAGACTTAGTCATGCAAAGCTATTCTCCTTGATGCACCACTTAGTGTAGTGTCACCATTTGAGGTTCTGGACATGTCCACAAAAGTTGCGATCAAAAGGAGAAAGTTGCCAATGTAAAGTTGCTTTTAAAAAGGACAGAAGTGGTTTTGAGAGGATTTCATTGGGTTATACTATTCTCCATGACATTAGACTTGGCAAGATCATCAAACATGTCATATGTGACATGCTAGAATTTTCTTGGCATTTTTGGGGAATAATTACTTTGTAAATATTTCAAAAGCTTGAAATATCCAGAAAGGGTTTTTGAGGAGTTTGACCAATAATTTGAACATGACCATGTGTTGAAACTCTTATATATGGAAAATATATGCCCACTGAGTTTCCCTGATTTTTCCTAAATATTTTTGAAACTTTAAAATAATTTTAACCAATTAAAGACCATTTCTGGCCTTAAGAAAAGGCCATCCTCTGGGTCTTCATGTCCTCATTCCCCGAAGACGTATCTTCTGTTGGCATCGTCTTGCACTTGTGTCGCCAATCTTGTGTTCAGAGGAGGTGGGTGAGTGTTTGGCAAGGTGTACTCCTTCGAGGATTACAAGGAATCCCGTGGTCAGGGGCACAAGAGTTCTAGCGACCAAAAGTTTTGAAGGGGAAGAGATCAATAAGGAAAGTATACCTTAGTTTTCGGAAAACTCAGAAGGGAAGAGAAGTATAGATTGTTTTGAAAACTGGTAATAGTTTTGGAAATAGTTTTAACCCTAACTAACGACCATGCTAACTAAGGCTTCCTACAGTCAGGATGGCTCTGATACCAGCTCTGTGGGGACCCCGACTCATAAGTCGTGATCACCGAATGCACGTGTATAGTGATCCCAGAGATCAATGCTCACTGAACACACAGAAGCTGAATAACAAGAGTCTTACATCCATACATACCGTATTACACAAGTAGGACCATTATGGTCAAGTCTTGAGTATAAATTCGCAGCGGAAATCTTCATCGATAACTTGGACCCATGCCATCTGCCTTAACCCTACAAGCATTCTGATTGGGAAGCGTCCTAGCTTGCATGTTCATCACGAAGTATTCTTCATCATATCATGTTCTTTCATGCCTGGCCAATAAAATAACTAGTGGCAAGCCAATGAGTACTTTGAATGTACTCGCAAGCAACACAAGGGTGATAGCAGGATAATTGTGCAAGGCACTACCGCTGAATTGGCATTTTTGCGGAAAGCTAGTTTTTCTCACGCAAGTATGATCAACATTTATCAAGGGTATGAATGCGTCTGCAACAAGTATCAGGAGTTTACAGACATCAACATCGAGAGAGAGTTGTGAACAACTCATGCTCAAGCTCATGGTGACTTCCTCACGAATCACGTCAACAGATTTACCAAACTGTATTGTTTTCCAGAAACATATGGACGTAGTCTAAGCAGCACCACCCAACTATCCTTGACCGTGGACACGGCTATTCGAATAGTTTTACACTCTGCAGCGATTGCACACTTTTCCCACAAGATCTGGGGAACTTCCGTGTCATCCACGACCCGCGGTACCTCAAGTACCCGGGGTAAGCACCCGATCACTATCTTTCCCTAGACAACACTAACATAGAGTCCACTTGATTGGTAGTAACCCCCGTGCCCAACATTTCACATCTTAAAATTGTGGAGCCTCGCTCCCATATTCATCACATACCACTGGCACGGGATACCAACGGTGTGTCCGGTGCCCCATAAAAATGTTCTTGGCCGCCCTACCTAGCATGACCCCGTCCTGAGAGAGAGCACCAACTCTCCCCCGTCACTAGTAATGCGGGCTCCAAGCTAGTATCGGCCTGGGTAATCAATAATGCCCTTTCCCATATAAGGGTAGAGTGGTTGCGCATGTAAGGTTGGGACAGTCGACAAATCTTAAATCTATTCCTTCTATGTAAACAACACTTTTATCAAGCCTCGGTACACTACTTCTCCACCAAGTAGTGACCTAGTTCATCATCATCTCCCAGGGGCATCAGTGGCACCCACTGGGGCTGTTTGCAAGTATGTCAAACCACACTTGTTTCTTTCCATGCATAACCCTGACCCACTTGCGTAGCATCTACTTTAGCATCCTATCTACTCCCACCGGCATAACCCTCATAAGGAGGTTGGGTCATGCACAATGCAAGTATCAACGAGGAAGTAACGGAGGCAACCCATCAAGGTGGTTACCGCCTCATCGTGATTGCGTTGTAACAACAATATGGTGCTATATGACATGCATAAAAAAGGTTTCATAGACATGGTCAAAGGGCTGCTTGCCTGGTTCATCAGAGTCTTCAAGCCTTCAAATATCTCTGGTCCAACTCCAAGCATTTTGTCTACTTCGTCAACTATAGTCGAAAGCAACCACAATAAGCAACACAACAAGGCAGAAAATAAAAGTGCTCTAAAAATATTAATTTGAATTTTCTAGGACATCTCTGGTTATATGAAAATTACCCAGAGTGGTTTCATTGGAATTGGGTCAGTGGATATTTCTAAACATTTTGATATGATGGAATCAAGGGGTTTATGGATTTGCAAGAAGTGTACAGAAACATATTTTTGAAAAATGAGCGAAGATACCCATTTAGGAGTTGGTTTCACTGGATTTGGAGTTCAAATGATTTTCCTATGAATTTGCAAAGTTGACAAGTATGAAGAAATGGCTCATTATGTTGTGTTGCACAGAAAGTATTAATAAAAATGTTCATAAACTAAGTTATGAACTTAGAAGCATCTAGGAATTTGAATCATGGCATTTAGATCAATTTTGAGCTCTTTGTGATTTTCTAAAGTTCGTGACAGAAATGGAAAATGGGGTTTGATAAATATGTGTGAAGATAAAGTTCCTAGAAAAATGTGCAAGTTGCACCATGAGATAGATCATGAGTTTATGAGCTACTAGAAATTTGAATCATCAAATTCGGAGTTAATTTGAATTATTTATGGGTTTTACAAATTATACAGAAAAGAAAAGGAACAAGGTTTTTACCCAAATGGGCTGGATCTGGGCGGCAACAGCGTGCACTGGGCGAGACATGGCGGGGCAGCGCACTGGGCTGGCCGAGCGGCTCGGCCACGCGGGCGACAGGGCGACGTCGAAGGCGTCATTGCCGAAGCCGTCTCCACTTAAACGGCGAGGCCCGCCCACTGGGTCGCTGACGCGCGGGGCCCAGCTGCAGGTCGCCTTCAACCTCCTCCCCGCAGCTCTGGCCCAGCGGCTAGGCCATGCGGGCGACAGGGCGACATGGAAGGCGTCATTGCCGAAGCCGTCTCCACTTAAACGGTGGGGCCCGCCCACTAGGTCGCTGACGCGCGGGGCCCAGCTGCAGGTCGCCATCAACCTCCCGCGCGTGCTCCGGCTGCGGGGAGG